>NW_027266366.1:0-98439 GCF_046630445.1 Rutidosis leptorrhynchoides | reverse complement strand
CATTAAATCTATTTTTTCTATAATTTTTCAAGGTTCCTTGAATTTATAACTTTAAATATGTATTATATCCAATAGAATCTTCGTTAAATTCAATATTTTTCGGGAATTTTCCAAGAGTCCTTGAATTTATAACATGAAATATGTATAATATCCTATAAAATCACAATTAATTCCATTGTTTTCTGGAATTTTCCAAGGTTCCTTGAATTTATAACTTTAAATATGTATTATATCCAATAGAATCTTCGTTAAATTCAATATTTTTCGGGAATTTTCCAAGAGTCCTTGAATTTATAACATGAAATATGTATTATATACTATAAAATCACAATTAATTCCGTTGTTTTCTGGAATTTTCCAAGGTTCCTTCAATTTATTACCTTAAATATGTATTATATCCAATAGAATCTTCGTTAAATTCAATATTTTTCGGGAATTTTCCAAGAGTCCTTGAATTTATAACATGAAATATGTATTATATACTATAAAATCACAATTAATTCCATTGTTTTCTGGAATTTTCCAAGGTTCCTTGAATTTATAACCTTAAATATGTATTATATCCTAAAAATCACAATTAATTCCGTTGTTTTCTGGAATTTTCCAAGGTTCCTTGAATTTATAACTTTAAATATGTATTATATCCAATAGAATCTTCGTTAAATTCAATATTTCTCTTTAATTTTCCAAGAGTCCTTGAATTTATAACATGAAATATGTATTATATCCTATAAAATCACAATTAATTCCGTTGTTTTCTGGAATTTTCCAAGGTTCCTTGAATTTATAACCTTAAATATGTATTATATCCTATAAAATCACAATTTTTTCCATTTTTTTCTGGAATTTTCCAATGTTCCTTCAATTTATTACCTTAAATATGTATTATACCAATAGAATCTTAGTAAAATTCAATATATTTCTTGAATTTTCCATGATTCCTTGAGTTTATAACCTTAAATATGTATTACATCCAAAAAAATCACCATTAAATCTATTTTTTCTATAATTTTTCAAGGTTCCTTGAATTTATAACTTTAAATATGTATTATATCCAATAGAATCTTCGTTAAATTCAATATTTTTCTTTAATTTTCCAAGAGTCCTTGAATTTATAACATGAAATATGTATTATATCCTATAAAATCACAATTAATTCCGTTGTTTTCTGGAATTTTCCAAGGTTCCTTGAATTTATAACCTTAAATATGTATTATATCCTATAAAATCACAATTTTTTCCATTTTTTTCTGGAATTTTCCAATGTTCCTTCAATTTATTACCTTAAATATGTATTATTACCAATAGAATCTTAGTAAAATTCAATATATTTCTTGAATTTTCCATGATTCCTTGAGTTTATAACCTTAAATATGTATTACATCCAAAAAAATCACCATTAAATCTATTTTTTCTATAATTTTTCAAGGTTCCTTGAATTTATAACTTTAAATATGTATTATATCCAATAGAATCTTCGTTAAATTCAATATTTTTCGGGAATTTTCCAAGAGTCCTTGAATTTATAACATGAAATATGTATAATATCCTATAAATCACAATTAATTCCATTGTTTTCTGGAATTTTCCAAGGTTCCTTGAATTTATAACTTTAAATATGTATTATATCCAATAGAATCTTCGTTAAATTCAATATTTTTCGGGAATTTTCCAAGAGTCCTTGAATTTATAACATGAAATATGTATTATATACTATAAAATCACAATTAATTCCATTGTTTTCTGGAATTTTCCAAGGTTCCTTGAATTTATAACCTTAAATATGTATTATATCCTATAAAATCACAATTTTTTCCATTTTTTTCTGGAATTTTCCAATGTTCCTTCAATTTATTACCTTAAATATGTATTATATCCAATAGAATCTTCGTTAAATTCAATATTTTTCGGGAATTTTCCAAGAGTCCTTGAATTTATAACATGAAATATGTATTATATCCTAAAAAATCACAATTAATTCCATTGTTTTCTCAAATTTTCCAAGGTTCCTTGAAGTTATAACCTTAAATATGTGTTATATCCTATAAAATCACTATTTTTTCCATTTTTTTCTGGAATTTTCCAAGGTTCCTTCAATTTATTACCTTAAATATGTATTATTACCAATAGAATCTTAGTAAAATTCAATATATTTCTTGAATTTTCCATGATTCCTTGAGTTTATAACCTTAAATATGTATTACATCCAAAAAAATCACCATTAAATCTATTTTTTCTATAATTTTTCAAGGTTCCTTGAATTTATAACTTTAAATATGTATTATATCCAATAGAATCTTCGTTAAATTCAATATTTTTCGGGAATTTTCCAAGAGTCCTTGAATTTATAACATGAAATATGTATAATATCCTATAAAATCACAATTAATTCCATTGTTTTCTGGAATTTTCCAAGGTTCCTTGAATTTATAACTTTAAATATGTATTATATCCAATAGAATCTTCGTTAAATTCAATATTTTTCGGGAATTTTCCAAGAGTCCTTGAATTTATAACATGAAATATGTATTATATACTATAAAATCACAATTAATTCCATTGTTTTCTGGAATTTTCCAAGGTTCCTTGAATTTATAACCTTAAATATGTATTATATCCTATAAAATCACAATTTTTTCCATTTTTTTCTGGAATTTTCCAATGTTCCTTCAATTTATTACCTTAAATATGTATTATATCCAATAGAATCTTCGTTAAATTCAATATTTTTCTGGAATTTTCCAAGAGTCCTTGAATTTATAACATGAAATATGTATTATATCCTATAAAATCACAATTAATTCCGTTGTTTTCTGGAATTTTCCAATGTTCCTTGAATTTATAACCTTAAATATGTATTATATCCTATAAAATCACAATTTTTTCCATTTTTTTCTGGAATTTTCCAATGTTCCTTCAATTTATTACCTTAAATATGTATTATTACCAATAGAATCTTAGTAAAATTCAATATATTTCTGGAATTTTCCATGATTCCTTGAGTTTATAACCTTAAATATGTATTACATCCAAAAACTTCACCATTAAATCTATTTTTTCTGGAATTTTTCAAGGTTCCTTGAATTTATAACCTTAAATATGTATTATATACTATAAAATCACAATTAATTCCATTGTTTTCTGGAATTTTCCAAGGTTCCTTGAATTTATAACTTTAAATATGTATTATATCCAATAGAATCTTCGTTAAATTCAATATTTTTCTTTAATTTTCCAAGAGTCCTTGAATTTATAACATGAAATATGTATTATATCCTATAAAATCACAATTAATTCCGTTGTTTTCTGGAATTTTCCAAGGTTCCTTGAATTTATAACCTTAAATATGTATTATATCCTATAAAATCACAATTTTTTCCATTTTTTTCTGGAATTTTCCAATGTTCCTTCAATTTATTACCTTAAATATGTATTATTACCAATAGAATCTTAGTAAAATTCAATATATTTCTTGAATTTTCCATGATTCCTTGAGTTTATAACCTTAAATATGTATTACATCCAAAAAAATCACCATTAAATCTATTTTTTCTATAATTTTTCAAGGTTCCTTGAATTTATAACTTTAAATATGTATTATATCCAATAGAATCTTCGTTAAATTCAATATTTTCGGGAATTTTCCAAGAGTCCTTGAATTTATAACATGAAATATGTATAATATCCTATAAAATCACAATTAATTCCATTGTTTTCTGGAATTTTCCAAGGTTCCTTGAATTTATAACTTTAAATATGTATTATATCCAATAGAATCTTCGTTAAATTCAATATTTTTCGGGAATTTTCCAAGAGTCCTTGAATTTATAACATGAAATATGTATTATATACTATAAAATCACAATTAATTCCATTGTTTTCTGGAATTTTCCAAGGTTCCTTGAATTTATAACCTTAAATATGTATTATATCCTATAAAATCACAATTTTTTCCATTTTTTTCTGGAATTTTCCAATGTTCCTTCAATTTATAACTTTAAATATGTATTATATCCAATAGAATCTTCGTTAAATTCAATATTTTTCTGGAATTTTCCAAGAGTCCTTGAATTTATAACATGAAATATGTATTATATCCTAAAAAATCACAATTAATTCCGTTGTTTTCTGGAATTTTCCAAGGTTCCTTGAATTTATAACTTTAAATATGTATTATATCCAATAGAATCTTCGTTAAATTCAATATTTCTCTTTAATTTTCCAAGAGTCCTTGAATTTATAACATGAAATATGTATTATATCCTAAAAAATCACAATTAATTCCATTGTTTTCTCAAATTTTCCAAGGTTCCTTGAAGTTATAACCTTAAATATGTGTTATATCCTATAAAAACACTATTTTTTTCCATTTTTTTCTGGAATTTTCCAAGGTTCCTTGAATTTGTAACCTTAAATTATATTATTACCAATAGAATCTTAGTAAAATTCAATATATTTCTGGAATTTTCCATGATTCCTTGAGTTTATAACCATAAATATGTATTACATCCAAAAACTTCACCATTAAATCTATTTTTTCTGGAATTTTTCAAGGTTCCTTGAATTTATAACCTTAAATATGTATTATATACTATAAAATCACAATTAATTCCATTGTTTTCTGGAATTTTCCAAGGTTCCTTGAATTTATAACCTTAAATATGTATTATATCCTATAAAATCACAATTTTTTCCATTTTTTTCTGGAATTTTCCAATGTTCCTTCAATTTATTACCTTAAATATGTATTATTACCAATAGAATCTTAGTAAAATTCAATATATTTCTTGAATTTTCCATGATTCCTTGAGTTTATAACCTTAAATATGTATTACATCCAAAAAAATCACCATTAAATCTATTTTTTCTTTAATTTTTCAAGCTTCCTTGAATATATAACTTTAAATATGTATTATATCCAATAGAATCTTCGTTAAATTCAATATTTTTCTGGAATTTTCCAAGAGTCCTTGAATTTATAACATGAAATATGTATTATATCCTAAAAAATCACAATTAATTCCGTTGTTTTCTGGAATTTTCCAAGGTTCCTTGAATTTATAACTTTAAATATGTATTATATCCAATAGAATCTTCGTTAAATTCAATATTTTTCTTTAATTTTCCAAGAGTCCTTGAATTTATAACATGAAATATGTATTATATCCTATAAAATCACAATTAATTCCGTTGTTTTCTGGAATTTTCCAAGGTTCCTTGAATTTATAACCTTAAATATGTATTATATCCTATAAAATCACAATTTTTTCCATTTTTTTCTGGAATTTTCCAATGTTCCTTCAATTTATTACCTTAAATATGTATTATTACCAATAGAATCTTAGTAAAATTCAATATATTTCTTGAATTTTCCATGATTCCTTGAGTTTATAACCTTAAATATGTATTACATCCAAAAAAATCACCATTAAATCTATTTTTTCTATAATTTTTCAAGGTTCCTTGAATTTATAACTTTAAATATGTATTATATCCAATAGAATCTTCGTTAAATTCAATATTTTTCGGGAATTTTCCAAGAGTCCTTGAATTTATAACATGAAATATGTATTATATCCTAAAAAATCACAATTAATTCCATTGTTTTCTCAAATTTTCCAAGGTTCCTTGATGTTATAACCTTAAATATGTGTTATATCCTATAAAAACACTATTTTTTCCATTTTTTTCTGGAATTTTCCAAGGTTCCTTGAATTTGTAACCTTAAATATGTATTATTACCAATAGAATCTTAGTAAAATTCAATATATTTCTGGAATTTTCCATGATTCCTTGAGTTTATAACCTTAAATATGTATTACATCCAAAAACTTCACCATTAAATCTATTTTTTCTGGAATTTTTCAAGGTTCCTTGAATTTATAACCTTAAATATGTATTATATACTATAAAATCACAATTAATTCCATTGTTTTCTGGAATTTTCCAAGGTTCCTTGAATTTATAACTTTAAATATGTATTATATCCAATAGAATCTTCGTTAAATTCAATATTTTTCGGGAATTTTCCAAGAGTCCTTGAATTTATAACATGAAATATGTATTATATACTATAAAATCACAATTAATTCCATTGTTTTCTGGAATTTTCCAAGGTTCCTTGAATTTATAACCTTAAATATGTATTATATCCTATAAAATCACAATTTTTTCCATTTTTTTCTGGAATTTTCCAATGTTCCTTCAATTTATTACCTTAAATATGTATTATATCCAATAGAATCTTCGTTAAATTCAATATTTTTCGGGAATTTTCCAAGAGTCCTTGAATTTATAACATGAAATATGTATTATATCCTAAAAAATCACAATTAATTCCATTGTTTTCTCAAATTTTCCAAGGTTCCTTGAAGTTATAACCTTAAATATGTGTTATATCCTATAAAATCACTATTTTTTCCATTTTTTTCTGGAATTTTCCAAGGTTCCTTCAATTTATTACCTTAAATATGTATTATTACCAATAGAATCTTAGTAAAATTCAATATATTTCTTGAATTTTCCATGATTCCTTGAGTTTATAACCTTAAATATGTATTACATCCAAAAAAATCACCATTAAATCTATTTTTTCTATAATTTTTCAAGGTTCCTTGAATTTATAACTTTAAATATGTATTATATCCAATAGAATCTTCGTTAAATTCAATATTTTTCGGGAATTTTCCAAGAGTCCTTGAATTTATAACATGAAATATGTATAATATCCTATAAAATCACAATTAATTCCATTGTTTTCTGGAATTTTCCAAGGTTCCTTGAATTTATAACTTTAAATATGTATTATATCCAATAGAATCTTCGTTAAATTCAATATTTTTCGGAATTTTCCAAGAGTCCTTGAATTTATAACATGAAATATGTATTATATACTATAAAATCACAATTAATTCCATTGTTTTCTGGAATTTTCCAAGGTTCCTTGAATTTATAACCTTAAATATGTATTATATCCTATAAAATCACAATTTTTTCCATTTTTTTCTGGAATTTTCCAATGTTCCTTCAATTTATTACCTTAAATATGTATTATATCCAATAGAATCTTCGTTAAATTCAATATTTTTCTGAATTTTCCAAGAGTCCTTGAATTTATAACATGAAATATGTATTATATCCTATAAAATCACAATTAATTCCGTTGTTTTCTGGAATTTTCCAATGTTCCTTGAATTTATAACCTTAAATATGTATTATATCCTATAAAATCACAATTTTTTCCATTTTTTTCTGGAATTTTCCAATGTTCCTTCAATTTATTACCTTAAATATGTATTATTACCAATAGAATCTTAGTAAAATTCAATATATTTCTGGAATTTTCCATGATTCCTTGAGTTTATAACCTTAAATATGTATTACATCCAAAAACTTCACCATTAAATCTATTTTTTCTGGAATTTTTCAAGGTTCCTTGAATTTATAACCTTAAATATGTATTATATACTATAAAATCACAATTAATTCCATTGTTTTCTGGAATTTTCCAAGGTTCCTTGAATTTATAACTTTAAATATGTATTATATCCAATAGAATCTTCGTTAAATTCAATATTTTCTTTAATTTTCCAAGAGTCCTTGAATTTATAACATGAAATATGTATTATATCCTATAAAATCACAATTAATTCCGTTGTTTTCTGGAATTTTCCAAGGTTCCTTGAATTTATAACCTTAAATATGTATTATATCCTATAAAATCACAATTTTTTCCATTTTTTTCTGGAATTTTCCAATGTTCCTTCAATTTATTACCTTAAATATGTATTATTACCAATAGAATCTTAGTAAAATTCAATATATTTCTTGAATTTTCCATGATTCCTTGAGTTTATAACCTTAAATATGTATTACATCCAAAAAAATCACCATTAAATCTATTTTTTCTATAATTTTTCAAGGTTCCTTGAATTTATAACTTTAAATATGTATTATATCCAATAGAATCTTCGTTAAATTCAATATTTTTCGGGAATTTTCCAAGAGTCCTTGAATTTATAACATGAAATATGTATAATATCCTATAAAATCACAATTAATTCCATTGTTTTCTGGAATTTTCCAAGGTTCCTTGAATTTATAACTTTAAATATGTATTATATCCAATAGAATCTTCGTTAAATTCAATATTTTTCGGGAATTTTCCAAGAGTCCTTGAATTTATAACATGAAATATGTATTATATACTATAAAATCACAATTAATTCCATTGTTTTCTGGAATTTTCCAAGGTTCCTTGAATTTATAACCTTAAATATGTATTATATCCTATAAAATCACAATTTTTTCCATTTTTTTCTGGAATTTTCCAATGTTCCTTCAATTTATAACTTTAAATATGTATTATATCCAATAGAATCTTCGTTAAATTCAATATTTTTCTGGAATTTTCCAAGAGTCCTTGAATTTATAACATGAAATATGTATTATATCCTAAAAAATCACAATTAATTCCGTTGTTTTCTGGAATTTTCCAAGGTTCCTTGAATTTATAACTTTAAATATGTATTATATCCAATAGAATCTTCGTTAAATTCAATATTTCTCTTTAATTTTCCAAGAGTCCTTGAATTTATAACATGAAATATGTATTATATCCTAAAAAATCACAATTAATTCCATTGTTTTCTCAAATTTTCCAAGGTTCCTTGAAGTTATAACCTTAAATATGTGTTATATCCTATAAAAACACTATTTTTTCCATTTTTTTCTGGAATTTTCCAAGGTTCCTTGAATTTGTAACCTTAAATATGTATTATTACCAATAGAATCTTAGTAAAATTCAATATATTTCTGGAATTTTCCATGATTCCTTGAGTTTATAACCTTAAATATGTATTACATCCAAAAACTTCACCATTAAATCTATTTTTTCTGGAATTTTTCAAGGTTCCTTGAATTTATAACCTTAAATATGTATTATATACTATAAAATCACAATTAATTCCATTGTTTTCTGGAATTTTCCAAGGTTCCTTGAATTTATAACCTTAAATATGTATTATATCCTATAAAATCACAATTTTTCCATTTTTTTCTGGAATTTTCCAATGTTCCTTCAATTTATTACCTTAAATATGTATTATTACCAATAGAATCTTAGTAAAATTCAATATATTTCTTGAATTTTCCATGATTCCTTGAGTTTATAACCTTAAATATGTATTACATCCAAAAAAATCACCATTAAATCTATTTTTTCTTTAATTTTTCAAGCTTCCTTGAATATATAACTTTAAATATGTATTATATCCAATAGAATCTTCGTTAAATTCAATATTTTTCTGGAATTTTCCAAGAGTCCTTGAATTTATAACATGAAATATGTATTATATCCTAAAAAATCACAATTAATTCCGTTGTTTTCTGGAATTTTCCAAGGTTCCTTGAATTTATAACTTTAAATATGTATTATATCCAATAGAATCTTCGTTAAATTCAATATTTTTCTTTAATTTTCCAAGAGTCCTTGAATTTATAACATGAAATATGTATTATATCCTATAAAATCACAATTAATTCCGTTGTTTTCTGGAATTTTCCAAGGTTCCTTGAATTTATAACCTTAAATATGTATTATATCCTATAAAATCACAATTTTTTCCATTTTTTTCTGGAATTTTCCAATGTTCCTTCAATTTATTACCTTAAATATGTATTATTACCAATAGAATCTTAGTAAAATTCAATATATTTCTTGAATTTTCCATGATTCCTTGAGTTTATAACCTTAAATATGTATTACATCCAAAAAAATCACCATTAAATCTATTTTTTCTATAATTTTTCAAGGTTCCTTGAATTTATAACTTTAAATATGTATTATATCCAATAGAATCTTCGTTAAATTCAATATTTTTCGGGAATTTTCCAAGAGTCCTTGAATTTATAACATGAAATATGTATTATATCCTAAAAAATCACAATTAATTCCATTGTTTTCTCAAATTTTCCAAGGTTCCTTGAAGTTATAACCTTAAATATGTGTTATATCCTATAAAAACACTATTTTTTCCATTTTTTTCTGGAATTTTCCAAGGTTCCTTGAATTTGTAACCTTAAATTATATTATTACCAATAGAATCTTAGTAAAATTCAATATATTTCTGGAATTTTCCATGATTCCTTGAGTTTATAACCATAAATATGTATTACATCCAAAAACTTCACCATTAAATCTATTTTTTCTGGAATTTTTCAAGTTCCTTGAATTTATAACCTTAAATATGTATTATATACTATAAAATCACAATTAATTCCATTGTTTTCTGGAATTTTCCAAGGTTCCTTGAATTTATAACCTTAAATATGTATTATATCCTATAAAATCACAATTTTTTCCATTTTTTTCTGGAATTTTCCAATGTTCCTTCAATTTATTACCTTAAATATGTATTATTACCAATAGAATCTTAGTAAAATTCAATATATTTCTTGAATTTTCCATGATTCCTTGAGTTTATAACCTTAAATATGTATTACATCCAAAAAAATCACCATTAAATCTATTTTTTCTTTAATTTTTCAAGCTTCCTTGAATATATAACTTTAAATATGTATTATATCCAATAGAATCTTCGTTAAATTCAATATTTTTCTGGAATTTTCCAAGAGTCCTTGAATTTATAACATGAAATATGTATTATATCCTAAAAAATCACAATTAATTCCGTTGTTTTCTGGAATTTTCCAAGGTTCCTTGAATTTATAACTTTAAATATGTATTATATCCAATAGAATCTTCGTTAAATTCAATATTTTTCTTTAATTTTCCAAGAGTCCTTGAATTTATAACATGAAATATGTATTATATCCTATAAAATCACAATTAATTCCGTTGTTTTCTGGAATTTTCCAAGGTTCCTTGAATTTATAACCTTAAATATGTATTATATCCTATAAAATCACAATTTTTTCCATTTTTTTCTGGAATTTTCCAATGTTCCTTCAATTTATTACCTTAAATATGTATTATTACCAATAGAATCTTAGTAAAATTCAATATATTTCTGGAATTTTCCATGATTCCTTGAGTTTATAACCTTAAATATGTATTACATCCAAAAACTTCACCATTAAATCTATTTTTTCTGGAATTTTTCAAGGTTCCTTGAATTTATAACCTTAAATATGTATTATATACTATAAAATCACAATTAATTCCATTGTTTTCTGGAATTTTCCAAGGTTCCTTGAATTTATAACTTTAAATATGTATTATATCCAATAGAATCTTCGTTAAATTCAATATTTTTCTTTAATTTTCCAAGAGTCCTTGAATTTATAACATGAAATATGTATTATATCCTATAAAATCACAATTAATTCCGTTGTTTTCTGGAATTTTCCAAGGTTCCTTGAATTTATAACCTTAAATATGTATTATATCCTATAAAATCACAATTTTTTCCATTTTTTTCTGGAATTTTCCAATGTTCCTTCAATTTATTACCTTAAATATGTATTATTACCAATAGAATCTTAGTAAAATTCAATATATTTCTTGAATTTTCCATGATTCCTTGAGTTTATAACCTTAAATATGTATTACATCCAAAAAAATCACCATTAAATCTATTTTTTCTATAATTTTTCAAGGTTCCTTGAATTTATAACTTTAAATATGTATTATATCCAATAGAATCTTCGTTAAATTCAATATTTTTCGGGAATTTTCCAAGAGTCCTTGAATTTATAACATGAAATATGTATAATATCCTATAAAATCACAATTAATTCCATTGTTTTCTGGAATTTTCCAAGGTTCCTTGAATTTATAACTTTAAATATGTATTATATCCAATAGAATCTTCGTTAAATTCAATATTTTTCGGGAATTTTCCAAGAGTCCTTGAATTTATAACATGAAATATGTATTATATACTATAAAATCACAATTAATTCCATTGTTTTCTGGAATTTTCCAAGGTTCCTTGAATTTATAACCTTAAATATGTATTATATCCTATAAAATCACAATTTTTTCCATTTTTTTCTGGAATTTTCCAATGTTCCTTCAATTTATAACTTTAAATATGTATTATATCCAATAGAATCTTCGTTAAATTCAATATTTTTCTGGAATTTTCCAAGAGTCCTTGAATTTATAACATGAAATATGTATTATATCCTAAAAAATCACAATTAATTCCGTTGTTTTCTGGAATTTTCCAAGGTTCCTTGAATTTATAACTTTAAATATGTATTATATCCAATAGAATCTTCGTTAAATTCAATATTTCTCTTTAATTTTCCAAGAGTCCTTGAATTTATAACATGAAATATGTATTATATCCTAAAAAATCACAATTAATTCCATTGTTTTCTCAAATTTTCCAAGGTTCCTTGAAGTTATAACCTTAAATATGTGTTATATCCTATAAAAACACTATTTTTTCCATTTTTTTCTGGAATTTTCCAAGGTTCCTTGAATTTGTAACCTTAAATATGTATTATTACCAATAGAATCTTAGTAAAATTCAATATATTTCTGGAATTTTCCATGATTCCTTGAGTTTATAACCTTAAATATGTATTACATCCAAAAACTTCACCATTAAATCTATTTTTTCTGGAATTTTTCAAGGTTCCTTGAATTTATAACCTTAAATATGTATTATATACTATAAAATCACAATTAATTCCATTGTTTTCTGGAATTTTCCAAGGTTCCTTGAATTTATAACCTTAAATATGTATTATATCCTATAAAATCACAATTTTTTCCATTTTTTTCTGGAATTTTCCAATGTTCCTTCAATTTATTACCTTAAATATGTATTATTACCAATAGAATCTTAGTAAAATTCAATATATTTCTTGAATTTTCCATGATTCCTTGAGTTTATAACCTTAAATATGTATTACATCCAAAAAAATCACCATTAAATCTATTTTTTCTTTAATTTTTCAAGCTTCCTTGAATATATAACTTTAAATATGTATTATATCCAATAGAATCTTCGTTAAATTCAATATTTTTCTGGAATTTTCCAAGAGTCCTTGAATTTATAACATGAAATATGTATTATATCCTAAAAAATCACAATTAATTCCGTTGTTTTCTGGAATTTTCCAAGGTTCCTTGAATTTATAACTTTAAATATGTATTATATCCAATAGAATCTTCGTTAAATTCAATATTTTTCTTTAATTTTCCAAGAGTCCTTGAATTTATAACATGAAATATGTATTATATCCTATAAAATCACAATTAATTCCGTTGTTTTCTGGAATTTTCCAAGGTTCCTTGAATTTATAACCTTAAATATGTATTATATCCTATAAAATCACAATTTTTTCCATTTTTTTCTGGAATTTTCCAATGTTCCTTCAATTTATTACCTTAAATATGTATTATTACCAATAGAATCTTAGTAAAATTCAATATATTTCTTGAATTTTCCATGATTCCTTGAGTTTATAACCTTAAATATGTATTACATCCAAAAAAATCACCATTAAATCTATTTTTTCTATAATTTTTCAAGGTTCCTTGAATTTATAACTTTAAATATGTATTATATCCAATAGAATCTTCGTTAAATTCAATATTTTTCGGGAATTTTCCAAGAGTCCTTGAATTTATAACATGAAATATGTATTATATCCTAAAAAATCACAATTAATTCCATTGTTTTCTCAAATTTTCCAAGGTTCCTTGATGTTATAACCTTAAATATGTGTTATATCCTATAAAAACACTATTTTTTCCATTTTTTTCTGGAATTTTCCAAGGTTCCTTGAATTTGTAACCTTAAATATGTATTATTACCAATAGAATCTTAGTAAAATTCAATATATTTCTGGAATTTTCCATGATTCCTTGAGTTTATAACCTTAAATATGTATTACATCCAAAAACTTCACCATTAAATCTATTTTTTCTGGAATTTTTCAAGGTTCCTTGAATTTATAACCTTAAATATGTATTATATACTATAAAATCACAATTAATTCCATTGTTTTCTGGAATTTTCCAAGGTTCCTTGAATTTATAACCTTAAATATGTATTATATCCTATAAAAACACAATTTTTTCCATTTTTTTCTGGAATTTTCCAATGTTCCTTCAATTTATTACCTTAAATATGTATTATTACCAATAGAATCTTAGTAAAATTCAATATATTTCTTGAATTTTCCATGATTCCTTGAGTTTATAACCTTAAATATGTATTACATTCAAAAAAATCACCATTAAATCTATTTTTTCTTTAATTTTTCAAGCTTCCTTGAATTTATAACTTTAAATATGTATTATATCCAATAGAATCTTCGTTAAATTCAATATTTTTCTGGAATTTTCCAAGAGTCCTTGAATTTATAACATGAAATATGTATTATATCCTAAAAAATCACAATTAATTCCGTAATTTTCTGGAATTTTCCAAGGTTCCTTGAATTTATAACTTTAAATATGTATTATATCCAATAGAATCTTCGTTAAATTCAATATTTTTCTTTAATTTTCCAAGAGTCCTTGAATTTATAACCTTAAATATGTGTTATATCCTATAAAAACACTATTTTTTCCATTTTTTTCTGGAATTTTCCAAGGTTCCTTGAATTTGTAACCTTAAATATGTATTATTACCAATAGAATCTTAGTAAAATTCAATATATTTCTGGAATTTTCCATGATTCCTTGAGTTTATAACCTTAAATATGTATTACATCCAAAAACTTCACCATTAAATCTATTTTTTCTGGAATTTTTCAAGGTTCCTTGAATTTATAACCTTAAATATGTATTATATACTATAAAATCACAATTAATTCCATTGTTTTCTGGAATTTTCCAAGGTTCCTTGAATTTATAACCTTAAATATGTATTATATCCTATAAAATCACAATTTTTTCCATTTTTTTCTGGAATTTTCCAATGTTCCTTCAATTTATTACCTTAAATATGTATTATATCCAATAGAATCTTCGTTAAATTCAATATTTTTCTGGAATTTTCCAAGAGTCCTTGAATTTATAACATGAAATATGTATTATATCCTATAAAATCACAATTAATTCCGTTGTTTTCTGGAATTTTCCAATGTTCCTTGAATTTATAACCTTAAATATGTATTATATCCTATAAAATCACAATTTTTTCCATTTTTTTCTGGAATTTTCCAATGTTCCTTCAATTTATTACCTTAAATATGTATTATTACCAATAGAATCTTAGTAAAATTCAATATATTTCTGGAATTTTCCATGATTCCTTGAGTTTATAACCTTAAATATGTATTACATCCAAAAACTTCACCATTAAATCTATTTTTTCTGGAATTTTTCAAGGTTCCTTGAATTTATAACCTTAAATATGTATTATATACTATAAAATCACAATTAATTCCATTGTTTTCTGGAATTTTCCAAGGTTCCTTGAATTTATAACTTTAAATATGTATTATATCCAATAGAATCTTCGTTAAATTCAATATTTTTCGGGAATTTTCCAAGAGTCCTTGAATTTATAACATGAAATATGTATTATATACTATAAAATCACAATTAATTCCATTGTTTTCTGGAATTTTCCAAGGTTCCTTGAATTTATAACCTTAAATATGTATTATATCCTATAAAATCACAATTTTTTCCATTTTTTTCTGGAATTTTCCAATGTTCCTTCAATTTATTACCTTAAATATGTATTATTACCAATAGAATCTTAGTAAAATTCAATATATTTCTTGAATTTTCCATGATTCCTTGAGTTTATAACCTTAAATATGTATTACATCCAAAAAAATCACCATTAAATCTATTTTTTCTATAATTTTTCAAGGTTCCTTGAATTTATAACTTTAAATATGTATTATATCCAATAGAATCTTCGTTAAATTCAATATTTTTCGGGAATTTTCCAAGAGTCCTTGAATTTATAACATGAAATATGTATAATATCCTATAAAATCACAATTAATTCCATTGTTTTCTGGAATTTTCCAAGGTTCCTTGAATTTATAACTTTAAATATGTATTATATCCAATAGAATCTTCGTTAAATTCAATATTTTTCGGGAATTTTCCAAGAGTCCTTGAATTTATAACATGAAATATGTATTATATACTATAAAATCACAATTAATTCCATTGTTTTCTGGAATTTTCCAAGGTTCCTTGAATTTATAACCTTAAATATGTATTATATCCTATAAAATCACAATTTTTTCCATTTTTTTCTGGAATTTTCCAATGTTCCTTCAATTTATTACCTTAAATATGTATTATATCCAATAGAATCTTCGTTAAATTCAATATTTTTCGGGAATTTTCCAAGAGTCCTTGAATTTATAACATGAAATATGTATTATATCCTAAAAAATCACAATTAATTCCATTGTTTTCTCAAATTTTCCAAGGTTCCTTGAAGTTATAACCTTAAATATGTGTTATATCCTATAAAATCACTATTTTTTTCTGGAATTTTCCAAGGTTCCTTCAATTTATTACCTTAAATATGTATTATTACCAATAGAATCTTAGTAAAATTCAATATATTTCTTGAATTTTCCATGATTCCTTGAGTTTATAACCTTAAATATGTATTACATCCAAAAAAATCACCATTAAATCTATTTTTTCTATAATTTTTCAAGGTTCCTTGAATTTATAACTTTAAATATGTATTATATCCAATAGAATCTTCGTTAAATTCAATATTTTTCGGGAATTTTCCAAGAGTCCTTGAATTTATAACAAGAAATATGTATAATATCCTATAAAATCACAATTAATTCCATTGTTTTCTGGAATTTTCCAAGGTTCCTTGAATTTATAACTTTAAATATGTATTATATCCAATAGAATCTTCGTTAAATTCAATATTTTTCGGGAATTTTCCAAGAGTCCTTGAATTTATAACATGAAATATGTATTATATACTATAAAATCACAATTAATTCCATTGTTTTCTGGAATTTTCCAAGGTTCCTTGAATTTATAACCTTAAATATGTATTATATCCTATAAAATCACAATTTTTTCCATTTTTTTCTGGAATTTTCCAATGTTCCTTCAATTTATTACCTTAAATATGTATTATATCCAATAGAATCTTCGTTAAATTCAATATTTTTCTGGAATTTTCCAAGAGTCCTTGAATTTATAACATGAAATATGTATTATATCCTATAAAATCACAATTAATTCCGTTGTTTTCTGGAATTTTCCAATGTTCCTTGAATTTATAACCTTAAGTATGTATTATATCCTATAAAATCACAATTAATTCCGTTGTTTTCTGGAATTTTCCAAGGTTCCTTGAATTTATAACCTTAAATATGTATTATATCCTATAAAATCACAATTTTTTCCATTTTTTTCTGGAATTTTCCAATGTTCCTTCAATTTATTACCTTAAATATGTATTATTACCAATAGAATCTTAGTAAAATTCAATATATTTCTTGAATTTTCCATGATTCCTTGAGTTTATAACCTTAAATATGTATTACATCCAAAAAAATCACCATTAAATCTATTTTTTCTATAATTTTTCAAGGTTCCTTGAATTTATAACTTTAAATATGTATTATATCCAATAGAATCTTCGTTAAATTCAATATTTTTCGGGAATTTTCCAAGAGTCCTTGAATTTATAACATGAAATATGTATAATATCCTATAAAATCACAATTAATTCCATTGTTTTCTGGAATTTTCCAAGGTTCCTTGAATTTATAACTTTAAATATGTATTATATCCAATAGAATCTTCGTTAAATTCAATATTTTTCGGGAATTTTCCAAGAGTCCTTGAATTTATAACATGAAATATGTATTATATACTATAAAATCACAATTAATTCCATTGTTTTCTGGAATTTTCCAAGGTTCCTTGAATTTATAACCTTAAATATGTATTATATCCTATAAAATCACAATTTTTTCCATTTTTTCTGGAATTTTCCAATGTTCCTTCAATTTATTACCTTAAATATGTATTATATCCAATAGAATCTTCGTTAAATTCAATATTTTTCTGGAATTTTCCAAGAGTCCTTGAATTTATAACATGAAATATGTATTATATCCTATAAAATCACAATTAATTCCGTTGTTTTCTGGAATTTTCCAATGTTCCTTGAATTTATAACCTTAAATATGTATTATATCCTATAAAATCACAATTTTTTCCATTTTTTTCTGGAATTTTCCAATGTTCCTTCAATTTATTACCTTAAATATGTATTATTACCAATAGAATCTTAGTAAAATTCAATATATTTCTTAAATTTTCCATGATTCCTTGAGTTTATAACCTTAAATATGTATTACATCCAAAAAAATCACCATTAAATCTATTTTTTCTATAATTTTTCAAGGTTCCTTTGAATTTATAACTTTAAATATGTATTATATCCAATAGAATCTTCGTTAAATTCAATATTTTTCGGGAATTTTCCAAGAGTCCTTGAATTTATAACATGAAATATGTATTATATCCTAAAAAATCACAATTAATTCCATTGTTTTCTCAAATTTTCCAAGGTTCCTTGAAGTTATAACCTTAAATATGTGTTATATCCTATAAAATCACTATTTTTTCCATTTTTTTCTGGAATTTTCCAAGGTTCCTTGAATTTGTAACCTTAAATATGTATTACATCCAAAAAAATCACAATTAATTCCATTGTTTTCTAGAATTTTCAAAGGTTCCTTGAATTTATAACCTTAAATATGTATTATTACCAATAGAATCTTAGTAAAATTCAATATATTTCTGGAATTTTCCATGATTCCTTGAGTTTTATAACCTTAAATATGTATTACATCCAAAAACTTCACCATTAAATCTATTTTTTCTGGAATTTTTCAAGGTTCCTTGAATTAATAACTTTAAATATGTATTATATCCAATAGAATCTTCGTTAAATTCAATATTTTTCGGGAATTTTCCAAGAGTCCTTGAATTTATAACATGAAATATGTATTACATCCAAAAAAATCACAATTAATTCCATTGTTTTCTTGAATTTTCAAAGGTTCCTTGAATTTATAACCTTAAATATGATTTATATAATATAAAATCACTATTTTTTCCATTTTTTTCTGGAATTTTCCAAGGTTCCTTGAATTTATAACCTTAAATATGTATGACATCCAAAAAAATCACAATTAATTCCATTGTTTTCTTGAATTTTCAAAGGTTCCTTGAATTTATAAACTTAAAAATATGTATTATTACCAATAGAATCTTAGTAAAATTCAATATATTTCTGAAATTTTCCAAGAGTCCTTGAATTTTTAACCTGAAATATGTATTATATCCTATAAAATCACAATTAATTCCATTGTTTTCTGGAATTTTCCAAGGTTCCTTGAATTTATAACCTTAAATATGTATTATATCCTATAAAATCACAATTTTTTTCCATTTTTTTCTGGAATTTTCCAATGTTCCTTCAATTTATTACCTTAAATATGTATTATTACCAATAGAATCTTAGTAAAATTCAATATATTTCTGGAATTTTCCATGATTCCTTGAGTTTATAACCTTAAATATGTATTACATCCAAAAACTTCACCATTAAATCTATTTTTTCTGGAATTTTTCAAGGTTCCTTGAATTTATAACCTTAAATATGTATTATATACTATAAAATCACAATTAATTCCATTGTTTTCTGGAATTTTCCAAGGTTCCTTGAATTTATAACCTTAAATATGTATTATATCCTATAAAATCACAATTAATTCCATTGTTTTCTGGAATTTTCCAAGCTTCCTTGAATTTATAACTTTAAATATGTATTATATCCAATAGAATCTTCGTTAAATTCAATATTTTTCTGGAATTTTCCAAGAATACCTTGAATTTATAACATGAAATATGTATTATATCCTAAAAAATCACAATTAATTCCGTTGTTTTCTGGAATTTTCCAAGGTTCCTTGAATTTATAACTTTAAATATGTATTATATCCAATAGAATCTTCGTTAAATTCAATATTTTTCTTTAATTTTCCAAGGTTTCTTGAATTTATAACCTTAAATATGTATTATATCCTATAAAATCACAATTTTTTCCATTTTTTTTCTGGAATTTTCCAATGTTCCTTGAATTTATAACCTTAAATATGTATTATGACCAATAGAAACTTAGCAAAATTCAATATATTTCTGGAATTTTAAATGATTCCTTGAGTTTATAACCTTAAATATGTATTACATCCAAAAAATTCACCATTATATCCATTTTTCTGGAATTTTTCAAAGTTCCTTGAATTTATAACTTAAAATATGTATTATATCCAAATGAATCTTCGTTAAATTCAATATTTTTCCGAAATTTTCCAAGAGTCCTTGAATTTATAACATGAAATATGTATTATATCCTAAAAAATCACAATTAATTCCATTGTTTTCTCAAATTTTCCAAGGTTCCTTGAATTTATAACCTTAAATATGTATTATATCCTATAAAATCACTATTTTTTCCATTTTTTTCTGGAATTTTCCAAGGTTCCTTGAATTTGTAACCTTAAATATGTATTACATCCAAAAAAATCACAATTAATTCCATTGTTTTCTAGAATTTTCAAAGGTTCCTTGAATTTATAACCTTAAATATGTATTATTACCAATAGAATCTTAGTAAAATTCAATATATTTCTGGAATTTTCCATGATTCCTTGAGTTTATAACCTTAAATATGTATTACATCCAAAAACTTCACCATTAAATCTATTTTTTCTGGAATTTTTCAAGGTTCCTTGAATTAATAACTTTAAATATGTTTTATATCCAATAGAATCTTCGTTAAATTCAATATTTTTCGGGAATTTTCCAAGAGTCCTTGAATTTATAACATGAAATATGTATAATATCCTATAAAATCACAATTAATTCCATTGTTTTCTGGAATTTTCCAAGGTTCCTTGAATTTATAACTTTAAATATGTATTATATCCAATAGAATCTTCGTTAAATTCAATATTTTTCGGGAATTTTCCAAGAGTCCTTGAATTTATAACATGAAATATGTATTATATACTATAAAATCACAATTAATTCCATTGTTTTCTGGAATTTTCCAAGGTTCCTTGAATTTATAACCTTAAATATGTATTATATCCTATAAAATCACAATTTTTTCCATTTTTTTCTGGAATTTTCCAATGTTCCTTCAATTTATTACCTTAAATATGTATTATATCCAATAGAATCTTCGTTAAATTCAATATTTTTCTGGAATTTTCCAAGAGTCCTTGAATTTATAACATGAAATATGTATTATATCCTATAAAATCACAATTAATTCCGTTGTTTTCTGGAATTTTCCAATGTTCCTTGAATTTATAACCTTAAATATGTATTATATCCTATAAAATCACAATTTTTTCCATTTTTTTCTGGAATTTTCCAATGTTCCTTCAATTTATTACCTTAAATATGTATTATTACCAATAGAATCTTAGTAAAATTCAATATATTTCTTAAATTTTCCATGATTCCTTGAGTTTATAACCTTAAATATGTATTACATCCAAAAAAATCACCATTAAATCTATTTTTTCTATAATTTTTCAAGGTTCCTTTGAATTTATAACTTTAAATATGTATTATATCCAATAGAATCTTCGTTAAATTCAATATTTTTCGGGAATTTTCCAAGAGTCCTTGAATTTATAACATGAAATATGTATTATATCCTAAAAAATCACAATTAATTCCATTGTTTTCTCAAATTTTCCAAGGTTCCTTGAAGTTATAACCTTAAATATGTGTTATATCCTATAAAATCACTATTTTTTCCATTTTTTTCTGGAATTTTCCAAGGTTCCTTGAATTTGTAACCTTAAATATGTATTACATCCAAAAAAATCACAATTAATTCCATTGTTTTCTAGAATTTTCAAAGGTTCCTTGAATTTATAACCTTAAATATGTATTATTACCAATAGAATCTTAGTAAAATTCAATATATTTCTGGAATTTTCCATGATTCCTTGAGTTTATAACCTTAAATATGTATTACATCCAAAAACTTCACCATTAAATCTATTTTTTCTGGAATTTTTCAAGGTTCCTTGAATTAATAACTTTAAATATGTATTATATCCAATAGAATCTTCGTTAAATTCAATATTTTTCGGGAATTTTCCAAGAGTCCTTGAATTTATAACATGAAATATGTATTACATCCAAAAAAATCACAATTAATTCCATTGTTTTCTTGAATTTTCAAAGGTTCCTTGAATTTATAACCTTAAATATGATTTATATAATATAAAATCACTATTTTTTCCATTTTTTTCTGGAATTTTCCAAGGTTCCTTGAATTTATAACCTTAAATATGTATGACATCCAAAAAAATCACAATTAATTCCATTGTTTTCTTGAATTTTCAAAGGTTCCTTGAATTTATAAACTTAAAAATATGTATTATTACCAATAGAATCTTAGTAAAATTCAATATATTTCTGAAATTTTCCAAGAGTCCTTGAATTTTTAACCTGAAATATGTATTATATCCTATAAAATCACAATTAATTCCATTGTTTTCTGGAATTTTCCAAGGTTCCTTGAATTTATAACCTTAAATATGTATTATATCCTATAAAATCACAATTTTTTCCATTTTTTTCTGGAATTTTCCAATGTTCCTTCAATTTATTACCTTAAATATGTATTATTACCAATAGAATCTTAGTAAAATTCAATATATTTCTGGAATTTTCCATGATTCCTTGAGTTTATAACCTTAAATATGTATTACATCCAAAAACTTCACCATTAAATCTATTTTTTCTGGAATTTTTCAAGGTTCCTTGAATTTATAACCTTAAATATGTATTATATACTATAAAATCACAATTAATTCCATTGTTTTCTGGAATTTTCCAAGGTTCCTTGAATTTATAACCTTAAATATGTATTATATCCTATAAAATCACAATTAATTCCATTGTTTTCTGGAATTTTCCAAGCTTCCTTGAATTTATAACTTTAAATATGTATTATATCCAATAGAATCTTCGTTAAATTCAATATTTTTCTGGAATTTTCCAAGAATACCTTGAATTTATAACATGAAATATGTATTATATCCTAAAAAATCACAATTAATTCCGTTGTTTTCTGGAATTTTCCAAGGTTCCTTGAATTTATAACTTTAAATATGTATTATATCCAATAGAATCTTCGTTAAATTCAATATTTTTCTTTA
This sequence comes from Rutidosis leptorrhynchoides, assembly GCF_046630445.1. Taxonomy (NCBI): domain Eukaryota; kingdom Viridiplantae; phylum Streptophyta; class Magnoliopsida; order Asterales; family Asteraceae; genus Rutidosis; species Rutidosis leptorrhynchoides. The sequence goes on along the minus strand of NW_027266366.1, from coordinate 75,234 downwards.
ATTTTCCAAGGTTTCTTGAATTTATAACCTTAAATATGTATTATATCCTATAAAATCACAATTTTTTCCATTTTTTTCTGGAATTTTCCAATGTTCCTTGAATTTATAACCTTAAATATGTATTATGACCAATAGAAACTTAGCAAAATTCAATATATTTCTGGAATTTTAAATGATTCCTTGAGTTTATAACCTTAAATATGTATTACATCCAAAAAATTCACCATTATATCCATTTTTCTGGAATTTTTCAAAGTTCCTTGAATTTATAACTTAAAATATGTATTATATCCAAATGAATCTTCGTTAAATTCAATATTTTTCCGAAATTTTCCAAGAGTCCTTGAATTTATAACATGAAATATGTATTATATCCTAAAAAATCACAATTAATTCCATTGTTTTCTCAAATTTTCCAAGGTTCCTTGAATTTATAACCTTAAATATGTATTATATCCTATAAAATCACTATTTTTTCCATTTTTTTCTGGAATTTTCCAAGGTTCCTTGAATTTGTAACCTTAAATATGTATTACATCCAAAAAAATCACAATTAATTCCATTGTTTTCTAGAACTTTCAAAGGTTCCTTGAATTTATAACCTTAAATATGTATTATTACCAATAGAATCTTAGTAAAATTCAATATATTTCTGGAATTTTCCATGATTCCTTGAGTTTATAACCTTAAATATGTATTACATCCAAAAACTTCACCATTAAATCTATTTTTTCTGGAATTTTTCAAGGTTCCTTGAATTAATAACTTTAAATATGTTTTATATCCAATAGAATCTTCGTTAAATTCAATATTTTTCGGGAATTTTCCAAGAGTCCTTGAATTTATAACATGAAATATGTATTACATCCAAAAAAATCACAATTAATTCCATTGTTTTCTTGAATTTTCAAAGGTTCCTTGAATTTATAACCTTAAATATGATTTATATCCTATAAAATCACTATTTTTTCCATTTTTTTCTGGAATTTTCCAAGGTTCCTTGAATTTATAACCTTAAATATGTATTACATCCAAAAAAATCACAATTAATTCCATTGTTTTCTTGAATTTTCAAAGGTTCCTTGAATTTATAAACTTAAAAATATGTATTATTACCAATAGAATCTTAGTAAAATTCAATATATTTCTGAAATTTTCCAAGAGTCCTTGAATTTTTAACCTGAAATATGTATTATATCCTATAAAATCACAATTAATTCCATTGTTTTCTGGAATTTTCCAAGGTTCCTTGAATTTATAACCTTAAATATGTATTACATCCAAAAACTTCACCATTAAATCTATTTTTTCTGGAATTTTTCAAGGTTCCTTGAATTTATAACCTTAAATATGTATTATATACTATAAAATCACAATTAATTCTATTGTTTTCTGGAATTTTCCAAGGTTCCTTGAATTTATAACCTTAAATATGTATTATATCCTATAAAATCACAATTTTTTCCATTTTTTTCTGGAATTTTCCAATGTTCCTTCAATTTATTACCTTAAATATGTATTATTACCAATAGAATCTTAGTAAAATTCAATATATTTCTTGAATTTTCCATGATTCCTTGAGTTTATAACCTTAAATATGTATTACATCCAAAAAAATCACCATTAAATCTATTTTTTCTTTAATTTTTCAAGCTTCCTTGAATTTATAACTTTAAATATGTATTATATCCAATAGAATCATCGTTAAATTCAATATTTTTCTGGAATTTTCCAAGAGTCCTTGAATTTATAACATGAAATATGTATTATATCCTAAAAAATCACAATTAATTCCGTTGTTTTCTGGAATTTTCCAAGGTTCCTTGAATTTATAACTTTAAATATGTATTATATCCAATAGAATCTTCGTTAAATTCAATATTTTTCGGGAATTTTCCAAGAGTCCTTGAATTTATAACATGAAATATGTATTATATCCTAAAAAATCACAATTAATTCCATTGTTTTCTCAAATTTTCCAAGGTTCCTTGAATTTATAACCTTAAATATGTATTATATCCTATAAAATCACTATTTTTTCCATTTTTTTCTGGAATTTTCCAAGGTTCCTTGAATTTGTAACCTTAAATATGTATTACATCCAAAAAAATCACAATTAATTCCATTGTTTTCTAGAATTTTCAAAGGTTCCTTGAATTTATAACCTTAAATATGTATTATTACCAATAGAATCTTAGTAAAATTCAATATATTTCTGGAATTTTCCATGATTCCTTGAGTTTATAACCTTAAATATGTATTACATCCAAAAACTTCACCATTAAATCTATTTTTTCTGGAATTTTTCAAGGTTCCTTGAATTAATAACTTTAAATATGTTTTATATCCAATAGAATCTTCGTTAAATTCAATATTTTTCGGGAATTTTCCAAGAGTCCTTGAATTTATAACATGAAATATGTATTACATCCAAAAAAATCACAATTAATTCCATTGTTTTCTTGAATTTTCAAAGGTTCCTTGAATTTATAACCTTAAATATGATTTATATCCTATAAAATCACTATTTTTTCCATTTTTTTCTGGAATTTTCCAAGGTTCCTTGAATTTATAACCTTAAATATGTATTACATCCAAAAAAATCACAATTAATTCCATTGTTTTCTTGAATTTTCCAATGTTCCTTCAATTTATTACCTTAAATATGTATTATTACCAATAGAATCTTAGTAAAATTCAATATATTTCTGGAATTTTCCATGATTCCTTGAGTTTATAACCTTAAATATGTATTACATCCAAAAACTTCACCATTAAATCTATTTTTTCTGGAATTTTTCAAGGTTCCTTGAATTTATAACCTTAAATATGATTTATATCCTATAAAATCACTATTTTTTCCATTTTTTTCTGGAATTTTCCAATGTTCCTTCAATTTATTACCTTAAATATGTATTATTACCAATAGAATCTTAGTAAAATTCAATATATTTCTGGAATTTTCCATGATTCCTTGAGTTTATAACCTTAAATATGTATTACATCCAAAAACTTCACCATTAAATCTATTTTTTCTGGAATTTTTCAAGGTTCCTTGAATTTATAACCTTAAATATGTATTATATCCTATAAAATCACAATTTTTTCCATTTTTTTCTGGAATTTTCCAATGTTCCTTGAATTTATAACCTTAAATATGTATTATGACCAATAGAAACTTAGCAAAATTCAATATATTTCTGGAATTTTAAATGATTCCTTGAGTTTATAACCTTAAATATGTATTACATCCAAAAAATTCACCATTATATCCATTTTTCTGGAATTTTTCAAAGTTCCTTGAATTTATAACTTTAAATATGTATTATATCCAATAGAATCTTCGTTAAATTCAATATTTTTCTTTAATTTTCCAAGGTTTCTTGAATTTATAACCTTAAATATGTATTATATCCTATAAAATCACAATTTTTTCCATTTTTTTCTGGAATTTTCCAATGTTCCTTGAATTTATAACCTTAAATATGTATTATGACCAATAGAAACTTAGCAAAATTCAATATATTTCTGGAATTTTAAATGATTCCTTGAGTTTATAACCTTAAATATGTATTACATCCAAAAAATTCACCATTATATCCATTTTTCTGGAATTTTTCAAAGTTCCTTGAATTTATAACTTAAAATATGTATTATATCCAAATGAATCTTCGTTAAATTCAATATTTTTCCGAAATTTTCCAAGAGTCCTTGAATTTATAACATGAAATATGTATTATATCCTAAAAAATCACAATTAATTCCATTGTTTTCTCAAATTTTCCAAGGTTCCTTGAATTTATAACCTTAAATATGTATTATATCCTATAAAATCACTATTTTTTCCATTTTTTTCTGGAATTTTCCAAGGTTCCTTGAATTTGTAACCTTAAATATGTATTACATCCAAAAAAATCACAATTAATTCCATTGTTTTCTAGAACTTTCAAAGGTTCCTTGAATTTATAACCTTAAATATGTATTATTACCAATAGAATCTTAGTAAAATTCAATATATTTCTGGAATTTTCCATGATTCCTTGAGTTTATAACCTTAAATATGTATTACATCCAAAAACTTCACCATTAAATCTATTTTTTCTGGAATTTTTCAAGGTTCCTTGAATTAATAACTTTAAATATGTTTTATATCCAATAGAATCTTCGTTAAATTCAATATTTTTCGGGAATTTTCCAAGAGTCCTTGAATTTATAACATGAAATATGTATTACATCCAAAAAAATCACAATTAATTCCATTGTTTTCTTGAATTTTCAAAGGTTCCTTGAATTTATAACCTTAAATATGATTTATATCCTATAAAATCACTATTTTTTCCATTTTTTTCTGGAATTTTCCAAGGTTCCTTGAATTTATAACCTTAAATATGTATTACATCCAAAAAAATCACAATTAATTCCATTGTTTTCTTGAATTTTCAAAGGTTCCTTGAATTTATAAACTTAAAAATATGTATTATTACCAATAGAATCTTAGTAAAATTCAATATATTTCTGAAATTTTCCAAGAGTCCTTGAATTTTTAACCTGAAATATGTATTATATCCTATAAAATCACAATTAATTCCATTGTTTTCTGGAATTTTCCAAGGTTCCTTGAATTTATAACCTTAAATATGTATTACATCCAAAAACTTCACCATTAAATCTATTTTTTCTGGAATTTTTCAAGGTTCCTTGAATTTATAACCTTAAATATGTATTATATACTATAAAATCACAATTAATTCTATTGTTTTCTGGAATTTTCCAAGGTTCCTTGAATTTATAACCTTAAATATGTATTATATCCTATAAAATCACAATTTTTTCCATTTTTTTCTGGAATTTTCCAATGTTCCTTCAATTTATTACCTTAAATATGTATTATTACCAATAGAATCTTAGTAAAATTCAATATATTTCTTGAATTTTCCATGATTCCTTGAGTTTATAACCTTAAATATGTATTACATCCAAAAAAATCACCATTAAATCTATTTTTTCTTTAATTTTTCAAGCTTCCTTGAATTTATAACTTTAAATATGTATTATATCCAATAGAATCATCGTTAAATTCAATATTTTTCTGGAATTTTCCAAGAGTCCTTGAATTTATAACATGAAATATGTATTATATCCTAAAAAATCACAATTAATTCCGTTGTTTTCTGGAATTTTCCAAGGTTCCTTGAATTTATAACTTTAAATATGTATTATATCCAATAGAATCTTCGTTAAATTCAATATTTTTCGGGAATTTTCCAAGAGTCCTTGAATTTATAACATGAAATATGTATTATATCCTAAAAAATCACAATTAATTCCATTGTTTTCTCAAATTTTCCAAGGTTCCTTGAATTTATAACCTTAAATATGTATTATATCCTATAAAATCACTATTTTTTCCATTTTTTTCTGGAATTTTCCAAGGTTCCTTGAATTTGTAACCTTAAATATGTATTACATCCAAAAAAATCACAATTAATTCCATTGTTTTCTAGAATTTTCAAAGGTTCCTTGAATTTATAACCTTAAATATGTATTATTACCAATAGAATCTTAGTAAAATTCAATATATTTCTGGAATTTTCCATGATTCCTTGAGTTTATAACCTTAAATATGTATTACATCCAAAAACTTCACCATTAAATCTATTTTTTCTGGAATTTTTCAAGGTTCCTTGAATTAATAACTTTAAATATGTTTTATATCCAATAGAATCTTCGTTAAATTCAATATTTTTCGGGAATTTTCCAAGAGTCCTTGAATTTATAACATGAAATATGTATTACATCCAAAAAAATCACAATTAATTCCATTGTTTTCTTGAATTTTCAAAGGTTCCTTGAATTTATAACCTTAAATATGATTTATATCCTATAAAATCACTATTTTTTCCATTTTTTTCTGGAATTTTCCAAGGTTCCTTGAATTTATAACCTTAAATATGTATTACATCCAAAAAAATCACAATTAATTCCATTGTTTTCTTGAATTTTCCAATGTTCCTTCAATTTATTACCTTAAATATGTATTATTACCAATAGAATCTTAGTAAAATTCAATATATTTCTGGAATTTTCCATGATTCCTTGAGTTTATAACCTTAAATATGTATTACATCCAAAAACTTCACCATTAAATCTATTTTTTCTGGAATTTTTCAAGGTTCCTTGAATTTATAACCTTAAATATGATTTATATCCTATAAAATCACTATTTTTTCCATTTTTTTCTGGAATTTTCCAATGTTCCTTCAATTTATTACCTTAAATATGTATTATTACCAATAGAATCTTAGTAAAATTCAATATATTTCTGGAATTTTCCATGATTCCTTGAGTTTATAACCTTAAATATGTATTACATCCAAAAACTTCACCATTAAATCTATTTTTTCTGGAATTTTTCAAGGTTCCTTGAATTTATAACCTTAAATATGTATTATATACTATAAAATCACAATTAATTCCATTGTTTTCTGGAATTTTCCAAGGTTCCTTGAATTTATAACCTTAAATATGTATTATATCCTATAAAATCACAATTAATTCCATTGTTTTCTGGAATTTTCCAAGCTTCCTTGAATTTATAACTTTAAATATGTATTATATCCAATAGAATCTTCGTTAAATTCAATATTTTTCTGGAATTTTCCAAGAATACCTTGAATTTATAACATGAAATATGTATTATATCCTAAAAAATCACAATTAATTCCGTTGTTTTCTGGAATTTTCCAAGGTTCCTTGAATTTATAACTTTAAATATGTATTATATCCAATAGAATCTTCGTTAAATTCAATATTTTTCTTTAATTTTCCAAGGTTTCTTGAATTTATAACCTTAAATATGTATTATATCCTATAAAATCACAATTTTTTCCATTTTTTTCTGGAATTTTCCAATGTTCCTTGAATTTATAACCTTAAATATGTATTATGACCAATAGAAACTTAGCAAAATTCAATATATTTCTGGAATTTTAAATGATTCCTTGAGTTTATAACCTTAAATATGTATTACATCCAAAAAATTCACCATTATATCCATTTTTCTGGAATTTTTCAAAGTTCCTTGAATTTATAACTTAAAATATGTATTATATCCAAATGAATCTTCGTTAAATTCAATATTTTTCCGAAATTTTCCAAGAGTCCTTGAATTTATAACATGAAATATGTATTATATCCTAAAAAATCACAATTAATTCCATTGTTTTCTCAAATTTTCCAAGGTTCCTTGAATTTATAACCTTAAATATGTATTATATCCTATAAAATCACTATTTTTTCCATTTTTTTCTGGAATTTTCCAAGGTTCCTTGAATTTGTAACCTTAAATATGTATTACATCCAAAAAAATCACAATTAATTCCATTGTTTTCTAGAATTTTCAAAGGTTCCTTGAATTTATAACCTTAAATATGTATTATTACCAATAGAATCTTAGTAAAATTCAATATATTTCTGGAATTTTCCATGATTCCTTGAGTTTATAACCTTAAATATGTATTACATCCAAAAACTTCACCATTAAATCTATTTTTTCTGGAATTTTTCAAGGTTCCTTGAATTAATAACTTTAAATATGTTTTATATCCAATAGAATCTTCGTTAAATTCAATATTTTTCGGGAATTTTCCAAGAGTCCTTGAATTTATAACATGAAATATGTATTACATCCAAAAAAATCACAATTAATTCCATTGTTTTCTTGAATTTTCAAAGGTTCCTTGAATTTATAACCTTAAATATGATTTATATCCTATAAAATCACTATTTTTTCCATTTTTTTCTGGAATTTTCCAAGGTTCCTTGAATTTATAACCTTAAATATGTATTACATCCAAAAAAATCACAATTAATTCCATTGTTTTCTTGAATTTTCAAAGGTTCCTTGAATTTATAAACTTAAAAATATGTATTATTACCAATAGAATCTTAGTAAAATTCAATATATTTCTGAAATTTTCCAAGAGTCCTTGAATTTTTAACCTGAAATATGTATTATATCCTATAAAATCACAATTAATTCCATTGTTTTCTGGAATTTTCCAAGGTTCCTTGAATTTATAACCTTAAATATGTATTACATCCAAAAACTTCACCATTAAATCTATTTTTTCTGGAATTTTTCAAGGTTCCTTGAATTTATAACCTTAAATATGTATTATATACTATAAAATCACAATTAATTCTATTGTTTTCTGGAATTTTCCAAGGTTCCTTGAATTTATAACCTTAAATATGTATTATATCCTATAAAATCACAATTTTTTCCATTTTTTTCTGGAATTTTCCAATGTTCCTTCAATTTATTACCTTAAATATGTATTATTACCAATAGAATCTTAGTAAAATTCAATATATTTCTTGAATTTTCCATGATTCCTTGAGTTTATAACCTTAAATATGTATTACATCCAAAAAAATCACCATTAAATCTATTTTTTCTTTAATTTTTCAAGCTTCCTTGAATTTATAACTTTAAATATGTATTATATCCAATAGAATCATCGTTAAATTCAATATTTTTCTGGAATTTTCCAAGAGTCCTTGAATTTATAACATGAAATATGTATTATATCCTAAAAAATCACAATTAATTCCGTTGTTTTCTGGAATTTTCCAAGGTTCCTTGAATTTATAACTTTAAATATGTATTATATCCAATAGAATCTTCGTTAAATTCAATATTTTTCGGGAATTTTCCAAGAGTCCTTGAATTTATAACATGAAATATGTATTATATCCTAAAAAATCACAATTAATTCCATTGTTTTCTCAAATTTTCCAAGGTTCCTTGAATTTATAACCTTAAATATGTATTATATCCTATAAAATCACTATTTTTTCCATTTTTTTCTGGAATTTTCCAAGGTTCCTTGAATTTGTAACCTTAAATATGTATTACATCCAAAAAAATCACAATTAATTCCATTGTTTTCTAGAATTTTCAAAGGTTCCTTGAATTTATAACCTTAAATATGTATTATTACCAATAGAATCTTAGTAAAATTCAATATATTTCTGGAATTTTCCATGATTCCTTGAGTTTATAACCTTAAATATGTATTACATCCAAAAACTTCACCATTAAATCTATTTTTTCTGGAATTTTTCAAGGTTCCTTGAATTAATAACTTTAAATATGTTTTATATCCAATAGAATCTTCGTTAAATTCAATATTTTTCGGGAATTTTCCAAGAGTCCTTGAATTTATAACATGAAATATGTATTACATCCAAAAAAATCACAATTAATTCCATTGTTTTCTTGAATTTTCAAAGGTTCCTTGAATTTATAACCTTAAATATGATTTATATCCTATAAAATCACTATTTTTTCCATTTTTTTCTGGAATTTTCCAAGGTTCCTTGAATTTATAACCTTAAATATGTATTACATCCAAAAAAATCACAATTAATTCCATTGTTTTCTTGAATTTTCAAAGGTTCCTTGAATTTATAAACTTAAAAATATGTATTATTACCAATAGAATCTTAGTAAAATTCAATATATTTCTGAAATTTTCCAAGAGTCCTTGAATTTTTAACCTGAAATATGTATTATATCCTATAAAATCACAATTAATTCCATTGTTTTCTGGAATTTTCCAAGGTTCCTTGAATTTATAACCTTAAATATGTATTACATCCAAAAACTTCACCATTAAATCTATTTTTTCTGGAATTTTTCAAGGTTCCTTGAATTTATAACCTTAAATATGTATTATATACTATAAAATCACAATTAATTCTATTGTTTTCTGGAATTTTCCAAGGTTCCTTGAATTTATAACCTTAAATATGTATTATATCCTATAAAATCACAATTTTTTCCATTTTTTTCTGGAATTTTCCAATGTTCCTTCAATTTATTACCTTAAATATGTATTATTACCAATAGAATCTTAGTAAAATTCAATATATTTCTTGAATTTTCCATGATTCCTTGAGTTTATAACCTTAAATATGTATTACATCCAAAAAAATCACCATTAAATCTATTTTTTCTTTAATTTTTCAAGCTTCCTTGAATTTATAACTTTAAATATGTATTATATCCAATAGAATCATCGTTAAATTCAATATTTTTCTGGAATTTTCCAAGAGTCCTTGAATTTATAACATGAAATATGTATTATATCCTAAAAAATCACAATTAATTCAGTTGTTTTCTGGAATTTTCCAAGGTTCCTTGAATTTATAACTTTAAATATGTATTATATCCAATAGAATCTTCGTTAAATTCAATATTTTTCGTGAATTTTCCAAGAGTCCTTGAATTTATAACATGAAATATGTATTATATACTATAAAATCACAATTAATTCCATTGTTTTCTGGAATTTTCCAAGGTTCCTTGAATTTATAACCTTAAATATGTATTATATCCTATAAAATCACAATTTTTTCCATTTTTTTCTGGAATTTTCCAATGTTCCTTCAATTTATTACCTTAAATATGTATTATATCCAATAGAATCTTCGTTAAATTCAATATTTTTCTGGAATTTTCCAAGAGTCCTTGAATTTATAACATGAAATATGTATTATATCCTATAAAATCACAATTAATTCCGTTGTTTTCTGGAATTTTCCAATGTTCCTTGAATTTATAACCTTAAATATGTATTATATCCTATAAAATCACAATTTTTTCCATTTTTTTCTGGAATTTTCCAATGTTCCTTCAATTTATTACCTTAAATATGTATTATTACCAATAGAATCTTAGTAAAATTCAATATATTTCTGGAATTTTCCATGATTCCTTGAGTTTATAACCTTAAATATGTATTACATCCAAAAAAATCACCATTAAATCTATTTTTTCTATAATTTTTCAAGGTTCCTTGAATTTATAACTTTAAATATGTATTATATCCAATAGAATCTTCGTTAAATTCAATATTTTTCGGGAATTTTCCAAGAGTCCTTGAATTTATAACATGAAATATGTATAATATCCTATAAAATCACAATTAATTCCATTGTTTTCTGGAATTTTCCAAGGTTCCTTGAATTTATAACTTTAAATATGTATTATATCCAATAGAATCTTCGTTAAATTCAATATTTTTCGGGAATTTTCCAAGAGTCCTTGAATTTATAACATGAAATATGTATTATATACTATAAAATCACAATTAATTCCATTGTTTTCTGGAATTTTCCAAGGTTCCTTGAATTTATAACCTTAAATATGTATTATATCCTATAAAATCACAATTTTTTCCATTTTTTTCTGGAATTTTCCAATGTTCCTTCAATTTATTACCTTAAATATGTATTATATCCAATAGAATCTTCGTTAAATTCAATATTTTTCGGGAATTTTCCAAGAGTCCTTGAATTTATAACATGAAATATGTATTATATCCTAAAAAATCACAATTAATTCCATTGTTTTCTCAAATTTTCCAAGGTTCCTTGAAGTTATAACCTTAAATATGTGTTATATCCTATAAAATCACTATTTTTTCCATTTTTTTCTGGAATTTTCCAAGGTTCCTTCAATTTATTACCTTAAATATGTATTATTACCAATAGAATCTTAGTAAAATTCAATATATTTCTTGAATTTTCAATGATTCCTTGAGTTTATAACCTTAAATATGTATTACATCCAAAAAAATCACCATTAAATCTATTTTTTCTATAATTTTTCAAGGTTCCTTGAATTTATAACTTTAAATATGTATTATATCCAATAGAATCTTCGTTAAATTCAATATTTTTCGGGAATTTTCCAAGAGTCCTTGAATTTATAACACGAAATATGTATTATATACTATAAAATCACAATTAATTCCATTGTTTTCTGGAATTTTCCAAGGTTCCTTGAATTTATAACCTTAAATATGTATTATATCCTATAAAATCACAATTTTTTCCATTTTTTTCTGGAATTTTCCAATGTTCCTTCAATTTATTACCTTAAATATGTATTATATCCAATAGAATCTTCGTTAAATTCAATATTTTTCTGGAATTTTCCAAGAGTCCTTGAATTTATAACATGAAATATGTATTATATCCTATAAAATCACAATTAATTCCGTTGTTTTCTGGAATTTTCCAATGTTCCTTGAATTTATAACCTTAAATATGTATTATATCCTATAAAATCACAATTTTTTCCATTTTTTTCTGGAATTTTCCAATGTTCCTTCAATTTATTACCTTAAATATGTATTATTACAAATAGAATCTTAGTAAAATTCAATAAATTTCTGGAATTTTCCATGATTCCTTGAGTTTATAACCTTAAATATGTATTACATCCAAAAACTTCACCATTAAATCTATTTTTTCTGGAATTTTTCAAGGTTCCTTGAATTTATAACCTTAAATATGTATTATATACTATAAAATCACAATTAATTCCATTGTTTTCTGGAATTTTTCAAGGTTCCTTGAATTTATAACTTTAAATATGTATTATATCCAATAGAATCTTCGTTAAATTCAATATTTTTCGGGAATTTTCCAAGAGTCCTTGAAGTTATAACCTTAAATATGTGTTATATCCTATAAAATCACTATTTTTTCCATTTTTTTCTGGAATTTTCCAAGGTTCCTTGAATTTGTAACCTTAAATATGTATTACATCCAAAAAAATCACAATTAATTCCATTGTTTTCTAGAATTTTCAAAGGTTCCTTGAATTTATAACCTTAAATATGTATTATTACCAATAGAATCTTAGTAAAATTCAATATATTTCTGGAATTTTCCATGATTCCTTGAGTTTATAACCTTAAATATGTATTACATCCAAAAAAATCACCATTAAATCTATTTTTTCTTTAATTTTTCAAGCTTCCTTGAATTTATAACTTTAAATATGTATTATATCCAATAGAATCATCGTTAAATTCAATATTTTTCTGGAATTTTCCAAGAGTCCTTGAATTTATAACATGAAATATGTATTATATCCTAAAAAATCACAATTAATTCCGTTGTTTTCTGGAATTTTCCAAGGTTCCTTGAATTTATAACTTTAAATATGTATTATATCCAATAGAATCTTCGTTAAATTCAATATTTTTCGGGAATTTTCCAAGAGTCCTTGAATTTATAACATGAAATATGTATTATATACTATAAAATCACAATTAATTCCATTGTTTTCTGGAATTTTCCAAGGTTCCTTGAATTTATAACCTTAAATATGTATTATATCCTATAAAATCACAATTTTTTCCATTTTTTTCTGGAATTTTCCAATGTTCCTTCAATTTATTACCTTAAATATGTATTATATCCAATAGAATCTTCGTTAAATTCAATATTTTTCTGGAATTTTCCAAGAGTCCTTGAATTTATAACATGAAATATGTATTATATCCTATAAAATCACAATTAATTCCGTTGTTTTCTGGAATTTTCCAATGTTCCTTGAATTTATAACCTTAAATATGTATTATATCCTATAAAATCACAATTTTTTCCATTTTTTTCTGGAATTTTCCAATGTTCCTTCAATTTATTACCTTAAATATGTATTATTACCAATAGAATCTTAGTAAAATTCAATATATTTCTGGAATTTTCCATGATTCCTTGAGTTTATAACCTTAAATATGTATTACATCCAAAAACTTCACCATTAAATCTATTTTTTCTGGAATTTTTCAAGGTTCCTTGAATTTATAACCTTAAATATGTATTATATACTATAAAATCACAATTAATTCCATTGTTTTCTGGAATTTTCCAAGGTTCCTTGAATTTATAACTTTAAATATGTATTATATCCAATAGAATGTTCGTTAAATTCAATATTTTTCTTTAATTTTCCAAGAGTCCTTGAATTTATAACATGAAATATGTATTATATCCTATAAAATCACAATTAATTCCGTTGTTTTCTGGAATTTTCCAAGGTTCCTTGAATTTATAACCTTAAATATGTATTATATCCTATAAAATCACAATTTTTTCCATTTTTTTCTGGAATTTTCCAATGTTCCTTCAATTTATTACCTTAAATATGTATTATTACCAATAGAATCTTAGTAAAATTCAATATATTTCTTGAATTTTCCATGATTCCTTGAGTTTATAACCTTAAATATGTATTACATCCAAAAAAATCACCATTAAATCTATTTTTTCTATAATTTTTCAAGGTTCCTTGAATTTATAACTTTAAATATGTATTATATCCAATAGAATCTTCGTTAAATTCAATATTTTTCGGGAATTTTCCAAGAGTCCTTGAATTTATAACATGAAATATGTATAATATCCTATAAAATCACAATTAATTCCATTGTTTTCTGGAATTTTCCAAGGTTCCTTGAATTTATAACTTTAAATATGTATTATATCCAATAGAATCTTCGTTAAATTCAATATTTTTCGGGAATTTTCCAAGAGTCCTTGAATTTATAACATGAAATATGTATTATATACTATAAAATCACAATTAATTCCATTGTTTTCTGGAATTTTCCAAGGTTCCTTGAATTTATAACCTTAAATATGTATTATATCCTATAAAATCACAATTTTTTCCATTTTTTTCTGGAATTTTCCAATGTTCCTTCAATTTATTACCTTAAATATGTATTATATCCAATAGAATCTTCGTTAAATTCAATATTTTTCGGGAATTTTCCAAGAGTCCTTGAATTTATAACATGAAATATGTATTATATCCTAAAAAATCACAATTAATTCCATTGTTTTCTCAAATTTTCCAAGGTTCCTTGAAGTTATAACCTTAAATATGTGTTATATCCTATAAAATCACTATTTTTTCCATTTTTTTCTGGAATTTTCCAAGGTTCCTTCAATTTATTACCTTAAATATGTATTATTACCAATAGAATCTTAGTAAAATTCAATATATTTCTTGAATTTTCCATGATTCCTTGAGTTTATAACCTTAAATATGTATTACATCCAAAAAAATCACCATTAAATCTATTTTTTCTATAATTTTTCAAGGTTCCTTGAATTTATAACTTTAAATATGTATTATATCCAATAGAATCTTCGTTAAATTCAATATTTTTCGGGAATTTTCCAAGAGTCCTTGAATTTATAACATGAAATATGTATAATATCCTATAAAATCACAATTAATTCCATCGTTTTCTGGAATTTTCCAAGGTTCCTTGAATTTATAACTTTAAATATGTATTATATCCAATAGAATCTTCGTTAAATTCAATATTTTTCGGGAATTTTCCAAGAGTCCTTGAATTTATAACATGAAATATGTATTATATACTATAAAATCACAATTAATTCCATTGTTTTCTGGAATTTTCCAAGGTTCCTTGAATTTATAACCTTAAATATGTATTATATCCTATAAAATCACAATTTTTTCCATTTTTTTCTGGAATTTTCCAATGTTCCTTCAATTTATTACCTTAAATATGTATTATATCCAATAGAATCTTCGTTAAATTCAATATTTTTCTGGAATTTTCCAAGAGTCCTTGAATTTATAACATGAAATATGTATTATATCCTATAAAATCACAATTAATTCCGTTGTTTTCTGGAATTTTCCAATGTTCCTTGAATTTATAACCTTAAATATGTATTATATCCTATAAAATCACAATTTTTTCCATTTTTTTCTGGAATTTTCCAATGTTCCTTCAATTTATTACCTTAAATATGTATTATTACAAATAGAATCTTAGTAAAATTCAATATATTTCTGGAATTTTCCATGATTCCTTGAGTTTATAACCTTAAATATGTATTACATCCAAAAACTTCACCATTAAATCTATTTTTTCTGGAATTTTTCAAGGTTCCTTGAATTTATAACCTTAAATATGTATTATATACTATAAAATCACAATTAATTCCATTGTTTTCTGGAATTTTCCAAGGTTCCTTGAATTTATAACTTTAAATATGTATTATATCCAATAGAATCTTCGTTAAATTCAATATTTTTCTTTAATTTTCCAAGAGTCCTTGAATTTATAACATGAAATATGTATTATATCCTATAAAATCACAATTAATTCCGTTGTTTTCTGGAATTTTCCAAGGTTCCTTGAATTTATAACCTTAAATATGTATTATATCCTATAAAATCACAATTTTTTCCAATTTTTTCTGGAATTTTCCAATGTTCCTTCAATTAATTACCTTAAATATGTATTATTACCAATAGAATCTTAGTAAAATTCAATATATTTCTTGAATTTTCCATGATTCCTTGAGTTTATAACCTTAAATATGTATTACATCCAAAAAAATCACCATTAAATCTATTTTTTCTATAATTTTTCAAGGTTCCTTGAATTTATAACTTTAAATATGTATTATATCCAATAGAATCTTCGTTAAATTCAATATTTTTCGGGAATTTTCCAAGAGTCCTTGAATTTATAACATGAAATATGTATAATATCCTATAAAATCACAATTAATTCCATTGTTTTCTGGAATTTTCCAAGGTTCCTTGAATTTATAACTTTAAATATGTATTATATCCAATAGAATCTTCGTTAAATTCAATATTTTTCGGGAATTTTCCAAGAGTCCTTGAATTTATAACATGAAATATGTATTATATACTATAAAATCACAATTAATTCCATTGTTTTCTGGAATTTTCCAAGGTTCCTTGAATTTATAACCTTAAATATGTATTATATCCTATAAAATCACAATTTTTTCCATTTTTTTCTGGAATTTTCCAATGTTCCTTCAATTTATTACCTTAAATATGTATTATATCCAATAGAATCTTCGTTAAATTCAATATTTTTCTGGAATTTTCCAAGAGTCCTTGAATTTATAACATGAAATATGTATTATATCCTATAAAATCACAATTAATTCCGTTGTTTTCTGGAATTTTCCAATGTTCCTTGAATTTATAACCTTAAATATGTATTATATCCTATAAAATCACAATTTTTTCCATTTTTTTCTGGAATTTTCCAATGTTCCTTCAATTTATTACCTTAAATATGTATTATTACCAATAGAATCTTAGTAAAATTCAATATATTTCTTAAATTTTCCATGATTCCTTGAGTTTATAACCTTAAATATGTATTACATCCAAAAACTTCACCATTAAATCTATTTTTTCTGGAATTTTTCAAGGTTCCTTGAATTAATAACTTTAAATATGTATTATATCCAATAGAATCTTCGTTAAATTCAATATTTTTCGGGAATTTTCCAAGAGTCCTTGAATTTATAACATGAAATATGTATTACATCCAAAAAAATCACAATTAATTCCATTGTTTTCTTGAATTTTCAAAGGTTCCTTGAATTTATAACCTTAAATATGATTTATATAATATAAAATCACTATTTTTTCCATTTTTTTCTGGAATTTTCCAAGGTTCCTTGAATTTATAACCTTAAATATGTATGACATCCAAAAAAATCACAATTAATTCCATTGTTTTCTTGAATTTTCAAAGGTTCCTTGAATTTATAAACTTAAAAATATGTATTATTACCAATAGAATCTTAGTAAAATTCAATATATTTCTGAAATTTTCCAAGAGTCCTTGAATTTTTAACCTGAAATATGTATTATATCCTATAAAATCACAATTAATTCCATTGTTTTCTGGAATTTTCCAAGGTTCCTTGAATTTATAACCTTAAATATGTATTATATCCTATAAAATCACAATTTTTTCCATTTTTTTCTGGAATTTTCCAATGTTCCTTCAATTTATTACCTTAAATATGTATTATTACCAATAGAATCTTAGTAAAATTCAATATATTTCTGGAATTTTCCATGATTCCTTGAGTTTATAACCTTAAATATGTATTACATCCAAAAACTTCACCATTAAATCTATTTTTTCTGGAATTTTTCAAGGTTCCTTGAATTTATAACCTTAAATATGTATTATATACTATAAAATCACAATTAATTCCATTGTTTTCTGGAATTTTCCAAGGTTCCTTGAATTTATAACCTTAAATATGTATTATATCCTATAAAATCACAATTTTTTTCATTTTTTTCTGGAATTTTCCAATGTTCCTTCAATTTATTACCTTAAATATGTATTATTACCAATAGAATCTTAGTAAAATTCAATATATTTCTTGAATTTTCCATGATTCCTTGAGTTTATAACCTTAAATATGTATTACATCCAAAAAAATCACCATTAAATCTATTTTTTCTTTAATTTTTCAAGCTTCCTTGAATTTATAACTTTAAATATGTATTATATCCAATAGAATCATCGTTAAATTCAATATTTTTCTGGAATTTTCCAAGAGTCCTTGAATTTATAACATGAAATATGTATTATATCCTAAAAAATCACAATTAATTCCGTTGTTTTCTGGAATTTTCCAAGGTTCCTTGAATTTATAACTTTCAATATGTATTATATCCAATAGAATCTTCGTTAAATTCAATATTTTTCGGGAATTTTCCAAGAGTCCTTGAATTTATAACATGAAATATGTATTATATCCTATAAAATCACAATTAATTCCGTTGTTTTCTGGAATTTTCCAAGGTTCCTTGAATTTATAACCTTAAATATGTATTATATCCTATAAAATCACAATTTTTTCCATTTTTTTCTGGAATTTTCCAATGTTCCTTCAATTTATTACCTTAAATATGTATTATTACCAATAGAATCTTAGTAAAATTCAATATATTTCTTGAATTTTCCAAGAGTCCTTGAATTTATAACATGAAATATGTATAATATCCTATAAAATCACAATTAATTCCATTGTTTTCTGGAATTTTCCAAGGTTCCTTGAATTTATAACTTTAAATATGTATTATATCCAATAGAATCTTCGTTAAATTCAATATTTTTCGGGAATTTTCCAAGAGTCCTTGAATTTATAACATGAAATATGTATTATATACTATAAAATCACAATTAATTCCATTGTTTTCTGGAATTTTCCAAGGTTCCTTGAATTTATAACCTTAAATATGTATTATATCCTATAAAATCACAATTTTTTCCATTTTTTTCTGGAATTTTCCAATGTTCCTTCAATTTATTACCTTAAATATGTATTATATCCAATAGAATCTTCGTTAAATTCAATATTTTTCTGGAATTTTCTAAGAGTCCTTGAATTTATAACATGAAATATGTATTATATCCTATAAAATCACAATTAATTCCGTTGTTTTCTGGAATTTTCCAATGTTCCTTGAATTTATAACCTTAAATATGTATTATATCCTATAAAATCACAATTTTTTCCATTTTTTTCTGGAATTTTCCAATGTTCCTTCAATTTATTACCTTAAATATGTATTATTACCAATAGAATCTTAGTAAAATTCAATATATTTCTGGAATTTTCCATGATTCCTTGAGTTTATAACCTTAAATATGTATTACATCCAAAAACTTCACCATTAAATCTATTTTTTCTGGAATTTTTCAAGGTTCCTTGAATTTATAACCTTAAATATGTATTATATACTATAAAATCACAATTAATTCCATTGTTTTCTGGAATTTTCCAAGGTTCCTTGAATTTATAACTTTAAATATGTATTATATCCAATAGAATCTTCGTTAAATTCAATATTTTTCTTTAATTTTCCAAGAGTCCTTGAATTTATAACATGAAATATGTATTATATCCTATAAAATCACAATTAATTCCGTTGTTTTCTGGAATTTTCCAAGGTTCCTTGAATTTATAACCTTAAATATGTATTATATCCTATAAAATCACAATTTTTTCCATTTTTTTCTGGAATTTTCCAATGTTCCTTCAATTTATTACCTTAAATATGTATTATTACCAATAGAATCTTAGTAAAATTCAATATATTTCTTGAATTTTCCATGATTCCTTGAGTTTATAACCTTAAATATGTATTACATCCAAAAAAATCACCATTAAATCTATTTTTTCTATAATTTTTCAAGGTTCCTTGAATTTATAACTTTAAATATGTATTATATCCAATAGAATCTTCGTTAAATTCAATATTTTTCGGGAATTTTCCAAGAGTCCTTGAATTTATAACATGAAATATGTATAATATCCTATAAAATCACAATTAATTCCATTGTTTTCTGGAATTTTCCAAGGTTCCTTGAATTTATAACTTTAAATATGTATTATATCCAATAGAATCTTCGTTAAATTCAATATTTTTCGGGAATTTTCCAAGAGTCCTTGAATTTATAACCTTAAATATGTATTATATACTATAAAATCACTATTTTTTCCATTTTTTTCTGGAATTTTCCAAGGTTCCTTCAATTTATTACCTTAAATATGTATTATTACCAATAGAATCTTAGTAAAATTCAATATATTTCTTGAATTTTCCATGATTCCTTGAGTTTATAACCTTAAATATGTATTACATCCAAAAACTTCACCATTAAATCTATTTTTTCTGGAATTTTTCAAGGTTCCTTGAATTTATAACCTTAAATATGTATTATATACTATAAAATCACAATTAATTAAATTGTTTTCTGGAATTTTCCAAGGTTCCTTGAATTTATAACCTTAAATATGTATTATATCCTATAAAATCACAATTTTTTCCATTTTTTTCTGGAATTTTCCAATGTTCCTTCAATTTATTACCTTAAATATGTATTATTACCAATAGAATCTTAGTAAAATTCAATATATTTCTTGAATTTTCCATGATTCCTTGAGTTTATAACCTTAAATATGTATTACATCCAAAAAAATCACCATTAAATTTTTTTTTTCTGGAATTTTTCAAGCTTCCTTGAATTTATAACTTTAAATATGTATTATATCCAATAGAATCTTCGTTAAATTCAATATTTTTCTGGAATTTTCCAAGAATACCTTGAATTTATAACATGAAATATGTATTATATCCTAAAAAATCACAATTAATTCCGTTGTTTTCTGGAATTTTCCAAGGTTCCTTGAATTTATAACTTTAAATATGTATTATATCCAATAGAATCTTCGTTAAATTCAATATTTTTCTTTAATTTTCCAAGGTTTCTTGAATTTATAACCTTAAATATGTATTATATCCTATAAAATCACAATTTTTTCCATTTTTTTCTGGAATTTTCCAATGTTCCTTGAATTTATAACCTTAAATATGTATTATGACCAATAGAAACTTAGCAAAATTCAATATATTTCTGGAATTTTAAATGATTCCTTGAGTTTATAACCTTAAATATGTATTACATCCAAAAAATTCACCATTATATCCATTTTTCTGGAATTTTTCAAAGTTCCTTGAATTTATAACTTAAAATATGTATTATATCCAAATGAATCTTCGTTAAATTCAATATTTTTCCGAAATTTTCCAAGAGTCCTTGAATTTATAACATGAAATATGTATTATATCCTAAAAAATCACAATTAATTCCATTGTTTTCTCAAATTTTCCAAGGTTCCTTGAATTTATAACCTTAAATATGTATTATATCCTATAAAATCACTATTTTTTCCATTTTTTTCTGGAATTTTCCAAGGTTCCTTGAATTTGTAACCTTAAATATGTATTACATCCAAAAAAATCACAATTAATTCCATTGTTTTCTAGAATTTTCAAAGGTTCCTTGAATTTATAACCTTAAATATGTATTATTACCAATAGAATCTTAGTAAAATTCAATATATTTCTGGAATTTTCCATGATTCCTTGAGTTTATAACCTTAAATATGTATTACATCCAAAAACTTCACCATTAAATCTATTTTTTCTGGAATTTTTCAAGGTTCCTTGAATTAATAACTTTAAATATGTTTTATATCCAATAGAATCTTCGTTAAATTCAATATTTTTCGGGAATTTTCCAAGAGTCCTTGAATTTATAACATGAAATATGTATTACATCCAAAAAAATCACAATTAATTCCATTGTTTTCTTGAATTTTCAAAGGTTCCTTGAATTTATAACCTTAAATATGATTTATATCCTATAAAATCACTATTTTTTCCATTTTTTTCTGGAATTTTCCAAGGTTCCTTGAATTTATAACCTTAAATATGTATTACATCCAAAAAAATCACAATTAATTCCATTGTTTTCTTGAATTTTCAAAGGTTCCTTGAATTTATAAACTTAAAAATATGTATTATTACCAATAGAATCTTAGTAAAATTCAATATATTTCTGAAATTTTCCAAGAGTCCTTGAATTTTTAACCTGAAATATGTATTATATCCTATAAAATCACAATTAATTCCATTTTTTTCTGGAATTTTCCAATGTTCCTTCAATTTATTACCTTAAATATGTATTATTACCAATAGAATCTTAGTAAAATTCAATATATTTCTTGAATTTTCCATGATTCCTTGAGTTTATAACCTTAAATATGTATTACATCCAAAAAAATCACCATTAAATCTATTTTTTCTTTAATTTTTCAAGCTTCCTTGAATTTATAACTTTAAATATGTATTATATCCAATAGAATCATCGTTAAATTCAATATTTTTCTGGAATTTTCCAAGAGTCCTTGAATTTATAACATGAAATATGTATTATATCCTAAAAAATCACAATTAATTCCGTTGTTTTCTGGAATTTTCCAAGGTTCCTTGAATTTATAACTTTAAATATGTATTATATCCAATAGAATCTTCGTTAAATTCAATATTTTTCGGGAATTTTCCAAGAGTCCTTGAATTTATAACATGAAATATGTATTATATCCTATAAAATCACAATTAATTCCGTTGTTTTCTGGAATTTTCCAAGGTTCCTTGAATTTATAACCTTAAATATGTATCATATCCTATAAAATCACAATTTTTTCCATTTTTTTTCTGGAATTTTCCAATGTTCCTTCAATTTATTACCTTAAATATGTATTATTACCAATAGAATCTTAGTAAAATTCAATATATTTCTTGAATTTTCCATGATTCCTTGAGTTTATAACCTTAAATATGTATTACATCCAAAAAAATCACCATTAAATCTATTTTTTCTATAATTTTTCAAGGTTCCTTGAATTTATAACTTTAAATATGTATTATATCCAATAGAATCTTCGTTAAATTCAATATTTTTCGGGAATTTTCCAAGAGTCCTTGAATTTATAACATGAAATATGTATTATATCCTAAAAAATCACAATTAATTCCATTGTTTTCTCAAATTTTCCAAGGTTCCTTGAAGTTATAACCTTAAATATGTGTTATATCCTATAAAATCACTATTTTTTCCATTTTTTTCTGGAATTTTCCAAGGTTCCTTCAATTTATTACCTTAAATATGTATTATTACCAATAGAATCTTAGTAAAATTCAATATATTTCTTGAATTTTCCATGATTCCTTGAGTTTATAACCTTAAATATGTATTACATCCAAAAACTTCACCATTAAATCTATTTTTTCTGGAATTTTTCAAGGTTCCTTGAATTTATAACCTTAAATATGTATTATATACTATAAAATCACAATTAATTAAATTGTTTTCTGGAATTTTCCAAGGTTCCTTGAATTTATAACCTTAAATATGTATTATATCCTATAAAATCACAATTTTTTCCATTTTTTTCTGGAATTTTCCAATGTTCCTTCAATTTATTACCTTAAATATGTATTATTACCAATAGAATCTTAGTAAAATTCAATATATTTCTTGAATTTTCCATGATTCCTTGAGTTTATAACCTTAAATATGTATTACATCCAAAAAAATCACCATTAAATTTTTTTTTTCTGGAATTTTTCAAGCTTCCTTGAATTTATAACTTTAAATATGTATTATATCCAATAGAATCTTCGTTAAATTCAATATTTTTCTGGAATTTTCCAAGAGTCCTTGAATTTATAACATGAAATATGTATTATATCCTAAAAAATCACAATTAATTCCGTTGTTTTCTGGAATTTTCCAAGGTTCCTTGAATTTATAACTTTAAATATGTATTATATCCAATAGAATCTTCGTTAAATTCAATATTTTTCTTTAATTTTCCAAGGTTCCTTGAATTTATAACCTTAAATATGTATTATATCCTATAAAATCACAATTTTTTCCATTTTTTTCTGGAATTTTCCAATGTTCCTTGAATTTATAACCTTAAATATGTATTATGAAAAATAGAAACTTAGCAAAATTCAATATATTTCTGGAATTTTAAATGATTCCTTGAGTTTATAACCTTAAATATGTATTACATCCAAAAAATTCACCATTATATCCATTTTTCTGGAATTTTTCAAAGTTCCTTGAATTTATAACTTAAAATATGTATTATATCCAAATGAATCTTCGTTAAATTCAATATTTTTCCGAAATTTTCCAAGAGTCCTTGAATTTATAACATGAAATATGTATTACATCCAAAAAAATCACAATTAATTCCATTGTTTTCTCAAATTTTCCAAGGTTCCTTGAAGTTATAACCTTAAATATGTGTTATATCCTATAAAATCACTATTTTTTCCATTTTTTTCTGGAATTTTCCAAGGTTCCTTGAATTTGTAACCTTAAATATGTATTACATCCAAAAAAATCACAATTAATTCCATTGTTTTCTAGAATTTTCAAAGGTTCCTTGAATTTATAACCTTAAATATGTATTATTACCAATAGAATCTTAGTAAAATTCAATATATTTCTGGAATTTTCCATGATTCCTTGAGTTTATAACCTTAAATATGTATTACATCCAAAAACTTCACCATTAAATCTATTATTTCTGGAATTTTTCAAGGTTCCTTGAATTAATAACTTTAAATATGTATTATATCCAATAGAATCTTCGTTAAATTCAATATTTTTCGGGAATTTTCCAAGAGTCCTTGAATTTATAACATGAAATATGTATTACATCCAAAAAAATCACAATTAATTCCATTGTTTTCTTGAATTTTCAAAGGTTCCTTGAATTTACAACCTTAAATATGATTTATATAATATAAAATCACTATTTTTTCCATTTTTTTCTGGAATTTTCCAAGGTTCCTTGAATTTATAACCTTAAATATGTATGACATCCAAAAAAATCACAATTAATTCCATTGTTTTCTTGAATTTTCAAAGGTTCCTTGAATTTATAAACTTAAAAATATGTATTATTACCAATAGAATCTTAGTAAAATTCAATATATTTCTGAAATTTTCCAAGAGTCCTTGAATTTTTAACCTGAAATATGTATTATATCCTATAAAATCACAATTAATTCCATTGTTTTCTGGAATTTTCCAAGGTTCCTTGAATTTATAACTTTAAATATGTATTATATCCAATAGAATCTTCGTTAAATTCAATATTTTTCGGGAATTTTCCAAGAGTCCTTGAATTTATAACATGAAATATGTATTATATACTATAAAATCACAATTAATTCCATTGTTTTCTGGAATTTTCCAAGGTTCCTTGAATTTATAACCTTAAATATGTATTATATCCTATAAAATCACAATTTTTTCCATTTTTTTCTGGAATTTTCCAATGTTCCTTCAATTTATTACCTTAAATATGTATTATATCCAATAGAATCTTCGTTAAATTCAATATTTTTCTGGAATTTTCCAAGAGTCCTTGAATTTATAACATGAAATATGTATTATATCCTATAAAATCACAATTAATTCCGTTGTTTTCTGGAATTTTCCAATGTTCCTTGAATTTATAACCTTAAATATGTATTATATCCTATAAAATCACAATTTTTTCCATTTTTTTCTGGAATTTTCCAATGTTCCTTCAATTTATTACCTTAAATATGTATTATTACCAATAGAATCTTAGTAAAATTCAATATATTTCTTGAATTTTCCATGATTCCTTGAGTTTATAACCTTAAATATGTATTACATCCAAAAAAATCACCATTAAATCTATTTTTTCTATAATTTTTCAAGGTTCCTTTGAATTTATAACTTTAAATATGTATTATATCCAATAGAATCTTCGTTAAATTCAATATTTTTCGGGAATTTTCCAAGAGTCCTTGAATTTATAACATGAAATATGTATTATATCCTAAAAAATCACAATTAATTCCATTGTTTTCTCAAATTTTCCAAGGTTCCTTGAAGTTATAACCTTAAATATGTGTTATATCCTATAAAATCACTATTTTTTCCATTTTTTTCTGGAATTTTCCAAGGTTCCTTGAATTTGTAACCTTAAATATGTATTACATCCAAAAAAATCACAATTAATTCCATTGTTTTCTAGAATTTTCAAAGGTTCCTTGAATTTATAACCTTAAATATGTATTATTACCAATAGAATCTTAGTAAAATTCAATATATTTCTGGAATTTTCCATGATTCCTTGAGTTTATAACCTTAAATATGTATTACATCCAAAAACTTCACCATTAAATCTATTTTTTCTGGAATTTTTCAAGGTTCCTTGAATTAATAACTTTAAATATGTATTATATCCAATAGAATCTTCGTTAAATTCAATATTTTTCGGGAATTTTCCAAGAGTCCTTGAATTTATAACATGAAATATGTATTACATCCAAAAAAATCACAATTAATTCCATTGTTTTCTTGAATTTTCAAAGGTTCCTTGAATTTATAACCTTAAATATGATTTATATAATATAAAATCACTATTTTTTCCATTTTTTTCTGGAATTTTCCAAGGTTCCTTGAATTTATAACCTTAAATATGATTTATATAATATAAAATCACTATTTTTTCCATTTTTTTCTGGAATTTTCCAAGGTTCCTTGAATTTATAACCTTAAATATGTATGACATCCAAAAAAATCACAATTAATTCCATTGTTTTCTTGAATTTTCAAAGGTTCCTTGAATTTATAAACTTAAAAATATGTATTATTACCAATAGAATCTTAGTAAAATTCAATATATTTCTGAAATTTTCCAAGAGTCCTTGAATTTTTAACATGAAATATGTATTATATCCTATAAAATCACAATTAATTCCATTGTTTTCTGGAATTTTCCAAGGTTCCTTGAATTTATAACCTTAAATATGTATTATATCCTATAAAATCACAATTTTTTCCATTTTTTTCTGGAATTTTCCAATGTTCCTTCAATTTATTACCTTAAATATGTATTATTACCAATAGAATCTTAGTAAAATTCAATATATTTCTTGAATTTTCCATGATTCCTTGAGTTTATAACCTTAAATATGTATTACATCCAAAAAAATCACCATTAAATCTATTTTTTCTATAATTTTTCAAGGTTCCTTTGAATTTATAACTTTAAATATGTATTATATCCAATAGAATCTTCGTTAAATTCAATATTTTTCGGGAATTTTCCAAGAGTCCTTGAATTTATAACATGAAATATGTATTATATCCTAAAAAATCACAATTAATTCCATTGTTTTCTTGAATTTTCAAAGGTTCCTTGAATTTACAACCTTAAATATGATTTATATAATATAAAATCACTATTTTTTCCATTTTTTTCTGGAATTTTCCAAGGTTCCTTGAATTTGTAACCTTAAATATGTATTACATCCAAAAAAATCACAATTAATTCCATTGTTTTCTAGAATTTTCAAAGGTTCCTTGAATTTATAACCTTAAATATGTATTATTACCAATAGAATCTTAGTAACATTCAATATATTTCTGGAATTTTCCATGATTCCTTGAGTTTATAACCTTAAATATGTATTACATCCAAAAACTTCACCATTAAATCTATTTTTTCTGGAATTTTTCAAGGTTCCTTGAATTAATAACATTAAATATGTATTATATCCAATAGAATCTTCGTTAAATTCAATATTTTTCGGGAATTTTCCAAGAGTCCTTGAATTTATAACATGAAATATGTATTACATCCAAAAAAATCACAATTAATTCCATTGTTTTCTTGAATTTTCAAAGGTTCCTTGAATTTACAACCTTAAATATGATTTATATAATATAAAATCACTATTTTTTCCATTTTTTTCTGGAATTTTCCAAGGTTCCTTGAATTTATAACCTTAATTATGTATGACATCCAAAAAAATCACAATTAATTCCATTGTTTTCTTGAATTTTCAAAGGTTCCTTGAATTTATAAACTTAAAAATATGTATTATTACCAATAGAATCTTCGTTAAATTCAATATTTTTCGGGAATTTTCCAAGAGTCCTTGAATTTATAACATGAAATATGTATTATATACTATAAAATCACAATTAATTCCATTGTTTTCTGGAATTTTCCAAGGTTCCTTGAATTTATAACCTTAAATATGTATTATATCCTATAAAATCACAATTTTTTCCATTTTTTTCTGGAATTTTCCAATGTTCCTTCAATTTATTACCTTAAATATGTATTATTACCAATAGAATCTTAGTAAAATTCAATATATTTCTTGAATTTTCCATGATTCCTTGAGTTTATAACCTTAAATATGTATTACATCCAAAAAAATCACCATTAAATCTATTTTTTCTATAATTTTTCAAGGTTCCTTTGAATTTATAACTTTAAATATGTATTATATCCAATAGAATCTTCGTTAAATTCAATATTTTTCGGGAATTTTCCAAGAGTCCTTGAATTTATAACATGAAATATGTATTATATCCTAAAAAATCACAATTAATTCCATTGTTTTCTCAAATTTTCCAAGGTTCCTTAAAGTTATAACCTTAAATATGTGTTATATCCTATAAAATCACTATTTTTTCCATTTTTTTCTGGAATTTTCCAAGGTTCCTTGAATTTGTAACCTTAAATATGTATTACATCCAAAAAAATCACAATTAATTCCATTGTTTTCTAGAATTTTCAAAGGTTCCTTGAATTTATAACCTTAAATATGTATTATTACCAATAGAATCTTAGTAAAATTCAATATATTTCTGGAATTTTCCATGATTCCTTGAGTTTATAACCTTAAATATGTATTACATCCAAAAACTTCACCATTAAATCTATTTTTTCTGGAATTTTTCAAGGTTCCTTGAATTAATAACTTTAAATATGTATTATATCCAATAGAATCTTCGTTAAATTCAATATTTTTCGGGAATTTTCCAAGAGTCCTTGAATTTATAACATGAAATATGTATTACATCCAAAAAAATCACAATTAATTCCATTGTTTTCTTGAATTTTCAAAGGTTCCTTGAATTTACAACCTTAAATATGATTTATATAATATAAAATCACTATTTTTTCCATTTTTTTCTGGAATTTTCCAAGGTTCCTTGAATTTGTAACCTTAAATATGTATTACATCCAAAAAAATCACAATTAATTCCATTGTTTTCTAGAATTTTCAAAGGTTCCTTGAATTTATAACCTTAAATATGTATTATTACCAATAGAATCTTAGTAAAATTCAATATATTTCTGGAATTTTCCATGATTCCTTGAGTTTATAACCTTAAATATGTATTACATCCAAAAACTTCACCATTAAATCTATTTTTTCTGGAATTTTTCAAGGTTCCTTGAATTAATAACTTTAAATATGTATTATATCCAATAGAATCTTCGTTAAATTCAATATTTTTCGGGAATTTTCCAAGAGTCCTTGAATTTATAACATGAAATATGTATTACATCCAAAAAAATCACAATTAATTCCATTGTTTTCTTGAATTTTCAAAGGTTCCTTGAATTTACAACCTTAAATATGATTTATATAATATAAAATCACTATTTTTTCCATTTTTTTCTGGAATTTTCCAAGGTTCCTTGAATTTATAACCTTAAATATGTATGACATCCAAAAAAATCACAATTAATTCCATTGTTTTCTTGAATTTTCAAAGGTTCCTTGAATTTATAAACTTAAAAATATGTATTATTACCAATAGAATCTTAGTAAAATTCAATATATTTCTGAAATTTTCCAAGAGTCCTTGAATTTTTAACCTGAAATATGTATTATATCCTATAAAATCACAATTAATTCCATTGTTTTCTGGAATTTTCCAAGGTTCCTTGAATTTATAACTTTAAATATGTATTATATCCAATAGAATCTTCGTTAAATTCAATATTTTTCGGGAATTTTCCAAGAGTCCTTGAATTTATAACATGAAATATGTATTATATACTATAAAATCACAATTAATTCCATTGTTTTCTGGAATTTTCCAAGGTTCCTTGAATTTATAACCTTAAATATGTATTATATCCTATAAAATCACAATTTTTTCCATTTTTTTCTGGAATTTTCCAATGTTCCTTCAATTTATTACCTTAAATATGTATTATATCCAATAGAATCTTCGTTAAATTCAATATTTTTCTGGAATTTTCCAAGAGTCCTTGAATTTATAACATTAAATATGTATTATATCCTATAAAATCACAATTAATTCCGTTGTTTTCTGGAATTTTCCAATGTTCCTTGAATTTATAACCTTAAATATGTATTATATCCTATAAAATCACAATTTTTTCCATTTTTTTCTGGAATTTTCCAATGTTCCTTCAATTTATTACCTTAAATATGTATTATTACCAATAGAATCTTAGTAAAATTCAATATATTTCTTGAATTTTCCATGATTCCTTGAGTTTATAACCTTAAATATGTATTACATCCAAAAAAATCACCATTAAATCTATTTTTTCTATAATTTTTCAAGGTTCCTTTGAATTTATAACTTTAAATATGTATTATATCCAATAGAATCTTCGTTAAATTCAATATTTTTCGGGAATTTTCCAAGAGTCCTTGAATTTATAACATGAAATATGTATTATATCCTAAAAAATCACAATTAATTCCATTGTTTTCTCAAATTTTCCAAGGTTCCTTGAAGTTATAACCTTAAATATGTGTTATATCCTATAAAATCACTATTTTTTCCATTTTTTTCTGGAATTTTCCAAGGTTCCTTGAATTTGTAACCTTAAATATGTATTACATCCAAAAAAATCACAATTAATTCCATTGTTTTCTAGAATTTTCAAAGGTTCCTTGAATTTATAACCTTAAATATGTATTATTACCAATAGAATCTTAGTAAAATTCAATATATTTCTGGAATTTTCCATGATTCCTTGAGTTTATAACCTTAAATATGTATTACATCCAAAAACTTCACCATTAAATCTATTTTTTCTGGAATTTTTCAAGGTTCCTTGAATTAATAACTTTAAATATGTATTATATCCAATAGAATCTTCGTTAAATTCAATATTTTTCGGGAATTTTCCAAGAGTCCTTGAATTTATAACATGAAATATGTATTACATCCAAAAAAATCACAATTAATTCCATTGTTTTCTTGAATTTTCAAAGGTTCCTTGAATTTATAACCTTAAATATGATTTATATAATATAAAATCACTATTTTTTCCATTTTTTTCTGGAATTTTCCAAGGTTCCTTGAATTTATAACCTTAAATATGTATGACATCCAAAAAAATCACAATTAATTCCATTGTTTTCTTGAATTTTCAAAGGTTCCTTGAATTTATAAACTTAAAAATATGTATTATGACCAATAGAATCTTAGTAAAATTCAATATATTTCTGAAATTTTCCAAGAGTCCTTGAATTTTTAACCTGAAATATGTATTATATCCTATAAAATCACAATTAATTCCATTGTTTTCTGGAATTTTCCAAGGTTCCTTGAATTTATAACCTTAAATATGTATTATATCCTATAAAATCACAATTTTTTCCATTTTTTTCTGGAATTTTCCAATGTTCCTTCAATTTATTACCTTAAATATGTATTATTACCAATAGAATCTTAGTAAAATTCAATATATTTCTGGAATTTTCCATGATTCCTTGAGTTTATAACCTTAAATATGTATTACATCCAAAAACTTCACCATTAAATCTATTTTTTCTGGAATTTTTCAAGGTTCCTTGAATTTATAACCTTAAATATGTATTATATACTATAAAATCACAATTAATTCCATTGTTTTCTGGAATTTTCCAAGGTTCCTTGAATTTATAACCTTAAATATGTATTATATCCTATAAAATCACAATTTTTTCCATTTTTTTCTGGAATTTTCCAATGTTCCTTCAATTTATTACCTTAAATATGTATTATTACCAATAGAATCTTAGTAAAATTCAATATATTTCTTGAATTTTCCATGATTCCTTGAGTTTATAACCTTAAATATGTATTACATCCAAAAACTTCACCATTAAATCTATTTTTTCTGGAATTTTTCAAGGTTCCTTGAATTAATAACTTTAAATATGTATTATATCCAATAGAATCTTCGTTAAATTCAATATTTTTCGGGAATTTTCCAAGAGTCCTTGAATTTATAACATGAAATATGTATTACATCCAAAAAAATCACAATTAATTCCATTGTTTTCTTGAATTTTCAAAGGTTCCTTGAATTTACAACCTTAAATATGATTTATATAATATAAAATCACTATTTTTTCCATTTTTTTCTGGAATTTTCCAAGGTTCCTTGAATTTGTAACCTTAAATATGTATTACATCCAAAAAAATCACAATTAATTCCATTGTTTTCTTGAATTTTCAAAGGTTCCTTGAATTTACAACCTTAAATATGATTTATATAATATAAAATCACTATTTTTTCCATTTTTTTCTGGAATTTTCCAAGGTTCCTTGAATTTATAACCTTAAATATGTATGACATCCAAAAAAATCACAATTAATTCCATTGTTTTCTTGAATTTTCAAAGGTTCCTTGAATTTATAAACTTAAAAATATGTATTATTACCAATAGAATCTTAGTAAAATTCAATATATTTCTGAAATTTTCCAAGAGTCCTTGAATTTTTAACCGGAAATATGTATTATATCCTATAAAATCACAATTAATTCCATTGTTTTCTGGAATTTTCCAAGGTTCCTTGAATTTATAACTTTAAATATGTATTATATCCAATAGAATCTTAGTAAAATTCAATATATTTCTGGAATTTTAAATGATTCCTTGAGTTTATAACCTTAAATATGTATTACATCCAAAAAATTCACCATTATATCCATTTTTCTGGAATTTTTCAAAGTTCCTTGAATTTATAACTTAAAATATGTATTATATCCAATAGAATCTTCGTTAAATTCAATATTTTTCGGGAATTTTCCAAGAGTCCTTGAATTTATAACATGAAATATGTATTACATCCAAAAAAATCACAATTAATTCCATTGTTTTCTTGAATTTTCAAAGGTTCCTTGAATTTATAACCTTAAATATGATTTATATAATATAAAATCACTATTTTTTCCATTTTTTTCTGGAATTTTCCAAGGTTCCTTGAATTTATAACCTTAAATATGATTTATATAATATAAAATCACTATTTTTTCCATTTTTTTCTGGAATTTTCCAAGGTTCCTTGAATTTATAACCTTAAATATGTATGACATCCAAAAAAATCACAATTAATTCCATTGTTTTCTTGAATTTTCAAAGGTTCCTTGAATTTATAAACTTAAAAATATGTATTATTACCAATAGAATCTTAGTAAAATTCAATATATTTCTGAAATTTTCCAAGAGTCCTTGAATTTTTAACATGAAATATGTATTATATCCTATAAAATCACAATTAATTCCATTGTTTTCTGGAATTTTCCAAGGTTCCTTGAATTTATAACCTTAAATATGTATTATATCCTATAAAATCACAATTTTTTCCATTTTTTTCTGGAATTTTCCAATGTTCCTTCAATTTATTACCTTAAATATGTATTATTACCAATAGAATCTTAGTAAAATTCAATATATTTCTTGAATTTTCCATGATTCCTTGAGTTTATAACCTTAAATATGTATTACATCCAAAAAAATCACCATTAAATCTATTTTTTCTATAATTTTTCAAGGTTCCTTTGAATTTATAACTTTAAATATGTATTATATCCAATAGAATCTTCGTTAAATTCAATATTTTTCGGGAATTTTCCAAGAGTCCTTGAATTTATAACATGAAATATGTATTATATCCTAAAAAATCACAATTAATTCCATTGTTTTCTCAAATTTTCCAAGGTTCCTTAAAGTTATAACCTTAAATATGTGTTATATCCTATAAAATCACTATTTTTTCCATTTTTTTCTGGAATTTTCCAAGGTTCCTTGAATTTGTAACCTTAAATATGTATTACATCCAAAAAAATCACAATTAATTCCATTGTTTTCTAGAATTTTCAAAGGTTCCTTGAATTTATAACCTTAAATATGTATTATTACCAATAGAATCTTAGTAAAATTCAATATATTTCTGGAATTTTCCATGATTCCTTGAGTTTATAACCTTAAATATGTATTACATCCAAAAACTTCACCATTAAATCTATTTTTTCTGGAATTTTTCAAGGTTCCTTGAATTAATAACTTTAAATATGTATTATATCCAATAGAATCTTCGTTAAATTCAATATTTTTCGGGAATTTTCCAAGAGTCCTTGAATTTATAACATGAAATATGTATTACATCCAAAAAAATCACAATTAATTCCATTGTTTTCTTGAATTTTCAAAGGTTCCTTGAATTTACAACCTTAAATATGATTTATATAATATAAAATCACTATTTTTTCCATTTTTTTCTGGAATTTTCCAAGGTTCCTTGAATTTATAACCTTAAATATGTATGACATCCAAAAAAATCACAATTAATTCCATTGTTTTCTTGAATTTTCAAAGGTTCCTTGAATTTATAAACTTAAAAATATGTATTATTACCAATAGAATCTTAGTAAAATTCAATATATTTCTGAAATTTTCCAAGAGTCCTTGAATTTTTAACCTGAAATATGTATTATATCCTATAAAATCACAATTAATTCCATTGTTTTCTGGAATTTTCCAAGGTTCCTTGAATTTATAACCTTAAATATGTATTATATCCTATAAAATCACAATTTTTTCCATTTTTTTCTGGAATTTTCCAATGTTCCTTCAATTTATTACCTTAAATATGT
The DNA here is from genome assembly GCF_046630445.1 of Rutidosis leptorrhynchoides. Classification (NCBI taxonomy): domain Eukaryota; kingdom Viridiplantae; phylum Streptophyta; class Magnoliopsida; order Asterales; family Asteraceae; genus Rutidosis; species Rutidosis leptorrhynchoides. Next base: position 40,392 of record NW_027266366.1, on the reverse strand, counting down.
ATTATTACCAATAGAATCTTAGTAAAATTCAATATATTTCTTGAATTTTCCATGATTCCTTGAGTTTATAACCTTAAATATGTATTACATCCAAAAAAATCACCATTAAATCTATTTTTTCTATAATTTTTCAAGGTTCCTTTGAATTTATAACTTTAAATATGTATTATATCCAATAGAATCTTCGTTAAATTCAATATTTTTCGGGAATTTTCCAAGAGTCCTTGAATTTATAACATGAAATATGTATTATATCCTAAAAAATCACAATTAATTCCATTGTTTTCTCAAATTTTCCAAGGTTCCTTAAAGTTATAACCTTAAATATGTGTTATATCCTATAAAATCACTATTTTTTCCATTTTTTTCTGGAATTTTCCAAGGTTCCTTGAATTTGTAACCTTAAATATGTATTACATCCAAAAAAATCACAATTAATTCCATTGTTTTCTAGAATTTTCAAAGGTTCCTTGAATTTATAACCTTAAATATGTATTATTACCAATAGAATCTTAGTAAAATTCAATATATTTCTGGAATTTTCCATGATTCCTTGAGTTTATAACCTTAAATATGTATTACATCCAAAAACTTCACCATTAAATCTATTTTTTCTGGAATTTTTCAAGGTTCCTTGAATTAATAACTTTAAATATGTATTATATCCAATAGAATCTTCGTTAAATTCAATATTTTTCGGGAATTTTCCAAGAGTCCTTGAATTTATAACATGAAATATGTATTACATCCAAAAAAATCACAATTAATTCCATTGTTTTCTTGAATTTTCAAAGGTTCCTTGAATTTACAACCTTAAATATGATTTATATAATATAAAATCACTATTTTTTCCATTTTTTTCTGGAATTTTCCAAGGTTCCTTGAATTTGTAACCTTAAATATGTATTACATCCAAAAAAATCACAATTAATTCCATTGTTTTCTAGAATTTTCAAAGGTTCCTTGAATTTATAACCTTAAATATGTATTATTACCAATAGAATCTTAGTAAAATTCAATATATTTCTGGAATTTTCCATGATTCCTTGAGTTTATAACCTTAAATATGTATTACATCCAAAAACTTCACCATTAAATCTATTTTTTCTGGAATTTTTCAAGGTTCCTTGAATTAATAACTTTAAATATGTATTATATCCAATAGAATCTTCGTTAAATTCAATATTTTTCGGGAATTTTCCAAGAGTCCTTGAATTTATAACATGAAATATGTATTACATCCAAAAAAATCACAATTAATTCCATTGTTTTCTTGAATTTTCAAAGGTTCCTTGAATTTACAACCTTAAATATGATTTATATAATATAAAATCACTATTTTTTCCATTTTTTTCTGGAATTTTCCAAGGTTCCTTGAATTTATAACCTTAAATATGTATGACATCCAAAAAAATCACAATTAATTCCATTGTTTTCTTGAATTTTCAAAGGTTTCTTGAATTTATAAACTTAAAAATATGTATTATTACCAATAGAATCTTAGTAAAATTCAATATATTTCTGAAATTTTCCAAGAGTCCTTGAATTTTTAACCTGAAATATGTATTATATCCTATAAAATCACAATTAATTCCATTGTTTTCTGGAATTTTCCAAGGTTCCTTGAATTTATAACTTTAAATATGTATTATATCCAATAGAATCTTCGTTAAATTCAATATTTTTCGGGAATTTTCCAAGAGTCCTTGAATTTATAACATGAAATATGTATTATATACTATAAAATCACAATTAATTCCATTGTTTTCTGGAATTTTCCAAGGTTCCTTGAATTTATAACCTTAAATATGTATTATATCCTATAAAATCACAATTTTTTCCATTTTTTTCTGGAATTTTCCAATGTTCCTTCAATTTATTACCTTAAATATGTATTATTACCAATAGAATCTTAGTAAAATTCAATATATTTCTTGAATTTTCCATGATTCCTTGAGTTTATAACCTTAAATATGTATTACATCCAAAAAAATCACCATTAAATCTATTTTTTCTATAATTTTTCAAGGTTCCTTTGAATTTATAACTTTAAATATGTATTATATCCAATAGAATCTTCGTTAAATTCAATATTTTTCGGGAATTTTCCAAGAGTCCTTGAATTTATAACATGAAATATGTATTATATCCTAAAAAATCACAATTAATTCCATTGTTTTCTCAAATTTTCCAAGGTTCCTTAAAGTTATAACCTTAAATATGTGTTATATCCTATAAAATCACTATTTTTTCCATTTTTTTCTGGAATTTTCCAAGGTTCCTTGAATTTGTAACCTTAAATATGTATTACATCCAAAAAAATCACAATTAATTCCATTGTTTTCTAGAATTTTCAAAGGTTCCTTGAATTTATAACCTTAAATATGTATTATTACCAATAGAATCTTAGTAAAATTCAATATATTTCTGGAATTTTCCATGATTCCTTGAGTTTATAACCTTAAATATGTATTACATCCAAAAACTTCACCATTAAATCTATTTTTTCTGGAATTTTTCAAGGTTCCTTGAATTAATAACTTTAAATATGTATTATATCCAATAGAATCTTCGTTAAATTCAATATTTTTCGGGAATTTTCCAAGAGTCCTTGAATTTATAACATGAAATATGTATTACATCCAAAAAAATCACAATTAATTCCATTGTTTTCTTGAATTTTCAAAGGTTCCTTGAATTTACAACCTTAAATATGATTTATATAATATAAAATCACTATTTTTTCCATTTTTTTCTGGAATTTTCCAAGGTTCCTTGAATTTGTAACCTTAAATATGTATTACATCCAAAAAAATCACAATTAATTCCATTGTTTTCTAGAATTTTCAAAGGTTCCTTGAATTTATAACCTTAAATATGTATTATTACCAATAGAATCTTAGTAAAATTCAATATATTTCTGGAATTTTCCATGATTCCTTGAGTTTATAACCTTAAATATGTATTACATCCAAAAACTTCACCATTAAATCTATTTTTTCTGGAATTTTTCAAGGTTCCTTGAATTAATAACTTTAAATATGTATTATATCCAATAGAATCTTCGTTAAATTCAATATTTTTCGGGAATTTTCCAAGAGTCCTTGAATTTATAACATGAAATATGTATTACATCCAAAAAAATCACAATTAATTCCATTGTTTTCTTGAATTTTCAAAGGTTCCTTGAATTTACAACCTTAAATATGATTTATATAATATAAAATCACTATTTTTTCCATTTTTTTCTGGAATTTTCCAAGGTTCCTTGAATTTATAACCTTAAATATGTATGACATCCAAAAAAATCACAATTAATTCCATTGTTTTCTTGAATTTTCAAAGGTTCCTTGAATTTATAAACTTAAAAATATGTATTATTACCAATAGAATCTTAGTAAAATTCAATATATTTCTGAAATTTTCCAAGAGTCCTTGAATTTTTAACCTGAAATATGTATTATATCCTATAAAATCACAATTAATTCCATTGTTTTCTGGAATTTTCCAAGGTTCCTTGAATTTATAACTTTAAATATGTATTATATCCAATAGAATCTTCGTTAAATTCAATATTTTTCGGGAATTTTCCAAGAGTCCTTGAATTTATAACATGAAATATGTATTATATACTATAAAATCACAATTAATTCCATTGTTTTCTGGAATTTTCCAAGGTTCCTTGAATTTATAACCTTAAATATGTATTATATCCTATAAAATCACAATTTTTTCCATTTTTTTCTGGAATTTTCCAATGTTCCTTCAATTTATTACCTTAAATATGTATTATATCCAATAGAATCTTCGTTAAATTCAATATTTTTCTGGAATTTTCCAAGAGTCCTTGAATTTATAACATGAAATATGTATTATATCCTATAAAATCACAATTAATTCCGTTGTTTTCTGGAATTTTCCAATGTTCCTTGAATTTATAACCTTAAATATGTATTATATCCTATAAAATCACAATTTTTTCCATTTTTTTCTGGAATTTTCCAATGTTCCTTCAATTTATTACCTTAAATATGTATTATTACCAATAGAATCTTAGTAAAATTCAATATATTTCTTGAATTTTCCATGATTCCTTGAGTTTATAACCTTAAATATGTATTACATCCAAAAAAATCACCATTAAATCTATTTTTTCTATAATTTTTCAAGTTTCCTTTGAATTTATAACTTTAAATATGTATTATATCCAATAGAATCTTCGTTAAATTCAATATTTTTCGGGAATTTTCCAAGAGTCCTTGAATTTATAACATGAAATATGTATTATATCCTAAAAAATCACAATTAATTCCATTGTTTTCTCAAATTTTCCAAGGTTCCTTGAAGTTATAACCTTAAATATGTGTTATATCCTATAAAATCACTATTTTTTCCATTTTTTTCTGGAATTTTCCAAGGTTCCTTGAATTTGTAACCTTAAATATGTATTACATCCAAAAAAATCACAATTAATTCCATTGTTTTCTAGAATTTTCAAAGGTTCCTTGAATTTATAACCTTAAATATGTATTATTACCAATAGAATCTTAGTAAAATTCAATATATTTCTGGAATTTTCCATGATTCCTTGAGTTTATAACCTTAAATATGTATTACATCCAAAAACTTCACCATTAAATCTATTTTTTCTGGAATTTTTCAAGGTTCCTTGAATTAATAACTTTAAATATGTATTATATCCAATAGAATCTTCGTTAAATTCAATATTTTTCGGGAATTTTCCAAGAGTCCTTGAATTTATAACATGAAATATGTATTACATCCAAAAAAATCACAATTAATTCCATTGTTTTCTTGAATTTTCAAAGGTTCCTTGAATTTATAAACTTAAAAATATGTATTATTACCAATAGAATCTTAGTAAAATTCAATATATTTCTGAAATTTTCCAAGAGTCCTTGAATTTTTAACCTGAAATATGTATTATATCCTATAAAATCACAATTAATTCCATTGTTTTCTGGAATTTTCCAAGGTTCCTTGAATTTATAACCTTAAATATGTATTATATCCTATAAAATCACAATTTTTTCCATTTTTTTCTGGAATTTTCCAATGTTCCTTCAATTTATTACCTTAAATATGTATTATTACCAATAGAATCTTAGTAAAATTCAATATATTTCTGGAATTTTCCATGATTCCTTGAGTTTATAACCTTAAATATGTATTACATCCAAAAACTTCACCATTAAATCTATTTTTTCTGGAATTTTTCAAGGTTCCTTGAATTTATAACCTTAAATATGTATTATATACTATAAAATCACAATTAATTCCATTGTTTTCTGGAATTTTCCAAGGTTCCTTGAATTTATAACCTTAAATATGTATTATATCCTATAAAATCACAATTTTTTCCATTTTTTTCTGGAATTTTCCAATGTTCCTTCAATTTATTACCTTAAATATGTATTATTACCAATAGAATCTTAGTAAAATTCAATATATTTCTTGAATTTTCCATGATTCCTTGAGTTTATAACCTTAAATATGTATTACATCCAAAAAAATCACCATTAAATCTATTTTTTCTTTAATTTTTCAAGCTTCCTTGAATTTATAACTTTAAATATGTATTATATCCAATAGAATCATCGTTAAATTCAATATTTTTCTGGAATTTTCCAAGAGTCCTTGAATTTATAACATGAAATATGTATTATATCCTAAAAAATCACAATTAATTCCGTTGTTTTCTGGAATTTTCCAAGGTTCCTTGAATTTATAACTTTAAATATGTATTATATCCAATAGAATCTTCGTTAAATTCAATATTTTTCGGGAATTTTCCAAGAGTCCTTGAATTTATAACATGAAATATGTATTATATCCTATAAAATCACAATTAATTCCGTTGTTTTCTGGAATTTTCCAAGGTTCCTTGAATTTATAACCTTAAATATGTATTATATCCTATAAAATCACAATTTTTTCCATTTTTTTCTGGAATTTTCCAATGTTCCTTCAATTTATTACCTTAAATATGTATTATTACCAATAGAATCTTAGTAAAATTCAATATATTTCTTGAATTTTCCATGATTCCTTGAGTTTATAACCTTAAATATGTATTACATCCAAAATAATCACCATTAAATCTATTTTTTCTATAATTTTTCAAGGTTCCTTGAATTTATAACTTTAAATATGTATTATATCCAATAGAATCTTCGTTAAATTCAATATTTTTCGGGAATTTTCCAAGAGTCCTTGAATTTATAACATGAAATATGTATTATATCCTAAAAAATCACAATTAATTCCATTGTTTTCTCAAATTTTCCAAGGTTCCTTGAAGTTATAACCTTAAATATGTGTTATATCCTATAAAATCACTATTTTTTCCATTTTTTTCTGGAATTTTCCAAGGTTCCTTGAATTTGTAACCTTAAATATGTATTACATCCAAAAAAATCACAATTAATTCCATTGTTTTCTAGAATTTTCAAAGGTTCCTTGAATTTATAACCTTAAATATGTATTATTACCAATAGAATCTTAGTAAAATTCAATATATTTCTGGAATTTTCCATGATTCCTTGAGTTTATAACCTTAAATATGTATTACATCCAAAAACTTCACCATTAAATCTATTTTTTCTGGAATTTTTCAAGGTTCCTTGAATTAATAACTTTAAATATGTATTATATCCAATAGAATCTTCGTTAAATTCAATATTTTTCGGGAATTTTCCAAGAGTCCTTGAATTTATAACATGAAATATGTATTACATCCAAAAAAATCACAATTAATTCCATTGTTTTCTTGAATTTTCAAGGGTTCCTTGAATTTATAACCTTAAATATGATTTATATAATATAAAATCACTATTTTTTCCATTTTTTTCTGGAATTTTCCAAGGTTCCTTGAATTTATAATCTTAAATATGTATGACATCCAAAAAAATCACAATTAATTCCATTGTTTTCTTGAATTTTCAAAGGTTCCTTGAATTTATAAACTTAAAAATATGTATTATTACCAATAGAATCTTAGTAAAATTCAATATATTTCTGAAATTTTCCAAGAGTCCTTGAATTTTTAACCTGAAATATGTATTATATCCTATAAAATCACAATTAATTCCATTGTTTTCTGGAATTTTCCAAGGTTCCTTGAATTTATAACCTTAAATATGTATTATATCCTATAAAATCACAATTTTTTCCATTTTTTTCTGGAATTTTCCAATGTTCCTTCAATTTATTACCTTAAATATGTATTATTACCAATAGAATCTTAGTAAAATTCAATATATTTCTTGAATTTTCCATGATTCCTTGAGTTTATAACCTTAAATATGTATTACATCCAAAAAAATCACCATTAAATCTATTTTTTCTTTAATTTTTCAAGCTTCCTTGAATTTATAACTTTAAATATGTATTATATCCAATAGAATCATCGTTAAATTCAATATTTTTCTGGAATTTTCCAAGAGTCCTTGAATTTATAACATGAAATATGTATTATATCCTAAAAAATCACAATTAATTCCGTTGTTTTCTGGAATTTTCCAAGGTTCCTTGAATTTATAACTTTAAATATGTATTATATCCAATAGAATCTTCGTTAAATTCAATATTTTTCGGGAATTTTCCAAGAGTCCTTGAATTTATAACATGAAATATGTATTATATCCTATAAAATCACAATTAATTCCGTTGTTTTCTGGAATTTTCCAAGGTTCCTTGAATTTATAACCTTAAATATGTATTATATCCTATAAAATCACAATTTTTTCCATTTTTTTCTGGAATTTTCCAATGTTCCTTCAATTTATTACCTTAAATATGTATTATTACCAATAGAATCTTAGTAAAATTCAATATATTTCTTGAATTTTCCATGATTCCTTGAGTTTATAACCTTAAATATGTATTACATCCAAAAACTTCACCATTAAATCTATTTTTTCTGGAATTTTTCAAGGTTCCTTGAATTTATAACCTTAAATATGTATTATATACTATAAAATCACAATTAATTAAATTGTTTTCTGGAATTTTCCAAGGTTCCTTGAATTTATAACCTTAAATATGTATTACATCCAAAAAAATCACAATTAATTCCATTGTTTTCTAGAATTTTCAAAGGTTCCTTGAATTTATAACCTTAAATATGTATTATTACCAATAGAATCTTAGTAAAATTCAATATATTTCTGGAATTTTCCATGATTCCTTGAGTTTATAACCTTAAATATGTATTACATCCAAAAACTTCACCATTAAATCTATTTTTTCTGGAATTTTTCAAGGTTCCTTGAATTAATAACTTTAAATATGTATTATATCCAATAGAATCTTCGTTAAATTCAATATTTTTCGGGAATTTTCCAAGAGTCCTTGAATTTATAACATGAAATATGTATTACATCCAAAAAAATCACAATTAATTCCATTGTTTTCTTGAATTTTCAAAGGTTCCTTGAATTTATAACCTTAAATATGATTTATATAATATAAAATCACTATTTTTTCCATTTTTTTCTGGAATTTTCCAAGGTTCCTTGAATTTATAACCTTAAATATGTATGACATCCAAAAAAATCACAATTAATTCCATTGTTTTCTTGAATTTTCAAAGGTTCCTTGAATTTATAAACTTAAAAATATGTATTATTACCAATAGAATCTTAGTAAAATTCAATATATTTCTGAAATTTTCCAAGAGTCCTTGAATTTTTAACCTGAAATATGTATTATATCCTATAAAATCACAATTAATTCCATTGTTTTCTGGAATTTTCCAAGGTTCCTTGAATTTATAACCTTAAATATGTATTATATCCTATAAAATCACAATTTTTTCCATTTTTTTCTGGAATTTTCCAATGTTCCTTCAATTTATTACCTTAAATACGTATTATTACCTATAGAATCTTAGTAAAATTCAATATATTTCTGGAATTTTCCATGATTCCTTGAGTTTATAACCTTAAATATGTATTACATCCAAAAACTTCACCATTAAATCTATTTTTTCTGGAATTTTTCAAGGTTCCTTGAATTTATAACCTTAAATATGTATTATATACTATAAAATCACAATTAATTCCATTGTTTTCTGGAATTTTCCAAGGTTCCTTGAATTTTTAACCTTAAATATGTATTATATCCTATAAAATCACAATTTTTTCCATTTTTTTCTGGAATTTTCCAATGTTCCTTCAATTTATTACCTTAAATATGTATTATTACCAATAGAATCTTAGTAAAATTCAATATATTTCTTGAATTTTCCATGATTCCTTGAGTTTATAACCTTAAATATGTATTACATCCAAAAAAATCACCATTAAATCTATTTTTTCTTTAATTTTCCAAGGTTCCTTGAATTTATAACTTTAAATATGTATTATATCCAATAGAATCTTCGTTAAATTTAATATTTTTCGGGAATTTTCCAAGAGTCCTTGAATTTATAACATGAAATATGTATTATATCCTAAAAAATCACAATTAATTCCATTGTTTTCTCAAATTTTCCAAGGTTCCTTGAAGTTATAACCTTAAATATGTGTTATATCCTATAAAATCACTATTTTTTCCATTTTTTTCTGGAATTTTCCAAGGTTCCTTGAATTTGTAACCTTAAATATGTATTACATCCAAAAAAATCACAATTAATTCCATTGTTTTCTAGAATTTTCAAAGGTTCCTTGAATTTATAACCTTAAATATGTATTATTACCAATAGAATCTTAGTAAAATTCAATATATTTCTGGAATTTTCCATGATTCCTTGAGTTTATAACCTTAAATATGTATTACATCCAAAAACTTCACCATTAAATCTATTTTTTCTGGAATTTTTCAAGGTTCCTTGAATTAATAACTTTAAATATGTATTATATCCAATAGAATCTTCGTTAAATTCAATATTTTTCGGGAATTTTCCAAGAGTCCTTGAATTTATAACATGAAATATGTATTACATCCAAAAAAATCACAATTAATTCCATTGTTTTCTTGAATTTTCAAAGGTTCCTTGAATTTATAAACTTAAAAATATGTATTATTACCAATAGAATCTTAGTAAAATTCAATATATTTCTGAAATTTTCCAAGAGTCCTTGAATTTTTAACCTGGAATATGTATTATATCCTATAAAATCACAATTAATTCCATTGTTTTCTGGAATTTTCCAAGGTTCCTTGAATTTATAACCTTAAATATGTATTATATCCTATAAAATCACAATTTTTTCCATTTTTTTCTGGAATTTTCCAATGTTCCTTCAATTTATTACCTTAAATATGTATTATTACCAATAGAATCTTAGTAAAATTCAATATATTTCTGGAATTTTCCATGATTCCTTGAGTTTATAACCTTAAATATGTATTACATCCAAAAACTTCACCATTAAATCTATTTTTTCTGGAATTTTTCAAGGTTCCTTGAATTTATAACCTTAAATATGTATTATATACTATAAAATCACAATTAATTCCATTGTTTTCTGGAATTTTCCAAGGTTCCTTGAATTTATAACCTTAAATATGTATTATATCCTATAAAATCACAATTTTTTCCATTTTTTTCTGGAATTTTCCAATGTTCCTTCAATTTATTACCTTAAATATGTATTATTACCAATAGAATCTTAGTAAAATTCAATATATTTCTTGAATTTTCCATGATTCCTTGAGTTTATAACCTTAAATATGTATTACATCCAAAAAAATCACCATTAAATCTATTTTTTCTTTAATTTTTCAAGCTTCCTTGAATTTATAACTTTAAATATGTATTATATCCAATAGAATCATCGTTAAATTCAATATTTTTCTGGAATTTTCCAAGAGTCCTTGAATTTATAACATGAAATATGTATTATATCCTAAAAAATCACAATTAATTCCGTTGTTTTCTGGAATTTTCCAAGGTTCCTTGAATTTATAACTTTAAATATGTATTATATCCAATAGAATCTTCGTTAAATTCAATATTTTTCGGGAATTTTCCAAGAGTCCTTGAATTTATAACATGAAATATGTATTATATCGTATAAAATCACAATTAATTCCGTTGTTTTCTGGAATTTTCCAAGGTTCCTTGAATTTATAACCTTAAATATGTATTATATCCTATAAAATCACAATTTTTTCCATTTTTTTCTGGAATTTTCCAATGTTCCTTCAATTTATTACCTTAAATATGTATTATTACCAATAGAATCTTAGTAAAATTCAATATATTTCTTGAATTTTCCATGATTCCTTGAGTTTATAACCTTAAATATGTATTACATCCAAAAACTTCACCATTAAATCTATTTTTTCTGGAATTTTTCAAGGTTCCTTGAATTTATAACCTTAAATATGTATTATATCCAATAGAATCTTCGTTAAATTTAATATTTTTCGGGAATTTTCCAAGAGTCCTTGAATTTATAACATGAAATATGTATTATATCCTAAAAAATCACAATTAATTCCATTGTTTTCTCAAATTTTCCAAGGTTCCTTGAAGTTATAACCTTAAATATGTGTTATATCCTATAAAATCACTATTTTTTCCATTTTTTTCTGGAATTTTCCAAGGTTCCTTGAATTTGTAACCTTAAATATGTATTACATCCAAAAAAATCACAATTAATTCCATTGTTTTCTAGAATTTTCAAAGGTTCCTTGAATTTATAACCTTAAATATGTATTATTACCAATAGAATCTTAGTAAAATTCAATATATTTCTGGAATTTTCCATGATTCCTTGAGTTTATAACCTTAAATATGTATTACATCCAAAAACTTCACCATTAAATCTATTTTTTCTGGAATTTTTCAAGGTTCCTTGAATTAATAACTTTAAATATGTATTATATCCAATAGAATCTTCGTTAAATTCAATATTTTTCGGGAATTTTCCAAGAGTCCTTGAATTTATAACATGAAATATGTATTACATCCAAAAAAATCACAATTAATTCCATTGTTTTCTTGAATTTTCAAAGGTTCCTTGAATTTATAAACTTAAAAATATGTATTATTACCAATAGAATCTTAGTAAAATTCAATATATTTCTGAAATTTTCCAAGAGTCCTTGAATTTTTAACCTGGAATATGTATTATATCCTATAAAATCACAATTAATTCCATTGTTTTCTGGAATTTTCCAAGGTTCCTTGAATTTATAACCTTAAATATGTATTATATCCTATAAAATCACAATTTTTTCCATTTTTTTCTGGAATTTTCCAATGTTCCTTCAATTTATTACCTTAAATATGTATTATTACCAATAGAATCTTAGTAAAATTCAATATATTTCTGGAATTTTCCATGATTCCTTGAGTTTATAACCTTAAATATGTATTACATCCAAAAACTTCACCATTAAATCTATTTTTTCTGGAATTTTTCAAGGTTCCTTGAATTTATAACCTTAAATATGTATTATATACTATAAAATCACAATTAATTCCATTGTTTTCTGGAATTTTCCAAGGTTCCTTGAATTTATAACCTTAAATATGTATTATATCCTATAAAATCACAATTTTTTCCATTTTTTTCTGGAATTTTCCAATGTTCCTTCAATTTATTACCTTAAATATGTATTATTACCAATAGAATCTTAGTAAAATTCAATATATTTCTTGAATTTTCCATGATTCCTTGAGTTTATAACCTTAAATATGTATTACATCCAAAAAAATCACCATTAAATCTATTTTTTCTTTAATTTTTCAAGCTTCCTTGAATTTATAACTTTAAATATGTATTATATCCAATAGAATCATCGTTAAATTCAATATTTTTCTGGAATTTTCCAAGAGTCCTTGAATTTATAACATGAAATATGTATTATATCCTAAAAAATCACAATTAATTCCGTTGTTTTCTGGAATTTTCCAAGGTTCCTTGAATTTATAACTTTAAATATGTATTATATCCAATAGAATCTTCGTTAAATTCAATATTTTTCGGGAATTTTCCAAGAGTCCTTGAATTTATAACATGAAATATGTATTATATCGTATAAAATCACAATTAATTCCGTTGTTTTCTGGAATTTTCCAAGGTTCCTTGAATTTATAACCTTAAATATGTATTATATCCTATAAAATCACAATTTTTTCCATTTTTTTCTGGAATTTTCCAATGTTCCTTCAATTTATTACCTTAAATATGTATTATTACCAATAGAATCTTAGTAAAATTCAATATATTTCTTGAATTTTCCATGATTCCTTGAGTTTATAACCTTAAATATGTATTACATCCAAAATAATCACCATTAAATCTATTTTTTCTATAATTTTTCAAGGTTCCTTGAATTTATAACTTTAAATATGTATTATATCCAATAGAATCTTCGTTAAATTCAATATTTTTCGGGAATTTTCCAAGAGTCCTTGAATTTATAACATGAAATATGTATTATATCCTAAAAAATCACAATTAATTCCATTGTTTTCTCAAATTTTCCAAGGTTCCTTGAAGTTATAACCTTAAATATGTGTTATATCCTATAAAATCACTATTTTTTCCATTTTTTTCTGGAATTTTCCAAGGTTCCTTGAATTTGTAACCTTAAATATGTATTACATCCAAAAAAATCACAATTAATTCCATTGTTTTCTAGAATTTTCAAAGGTTCCTTGAATTTATAACCTTAAATATGTATTATTACCAATAGAATCTTAGTAAAATTCAATATATTTCTGGAATTTTCCATGATTCCTTGAGTTTATAACCTTAAATATGTATTACATCCAAAAACTTCACCATTAAATCTATTTTTTCTGGAATTTTTCAAGGTTCCTTGAATTAATAACTTTAAATATGTATTATATCCAATAGAATCTTCGTTAAATTCAATATTTTTCGGGAATTTTCCAAGAGTCCTTGAATTTATAACATGAAATATGTATTACATCCAAAAAAATCACAATTAATTCCATTGTTTTCTTGAATTTTCAAGGGTTCCTTGAATTTATAACCTTAAATATGATTTATATAATATAAAATCACTATTTTTTCCATTTTTTTCTGGAATTTTCCAAGGTTCCTTGAATTTATAACCTTAAATATGTATTATATCCTATAAAATCACAATTTTTTCCATTTTTTTCTGGAATTTTCCAATGTTCCTTCAATTTATTACCTTAAATATGTATTATTACCAATAGAATCTTAGTAAAATTCAATATATTTCTTGAATTTTCCATGATTCCTTGAGTTTATAACCTTAAATATGTATTACATCCAAAAAAATCACCATTAAATCTATTTTTTCTATAATTTTTCAAGGTTCCTTGAATTTATAACTTTAAATATGTATTATATCCAATAGAATCTTCGTTAAATTCAATTTTTTTCTGGAATTTTCCAAGGTTCCTTGAATTTATAACCTTAAATATGTATGACATCCAAAAAAATCACAATTAATTCCATTGTTTTCTTGAATTTTCAAAGGTTCCTTGAATTTATAAACTTAAAAATATGTATTATTACCAATAGAATCTTAGTAAAATTCAATATATTTCTGAAATTTTCCAAGAGTCCTTGAATTTTTAACCTGAAATATGTATTATATCCTATAAAATCACAATTAATTCCATTGTTTTCTGGAATTTTCCAAGGTTCCTTGAATTTATAACCTTAAATATGTATTATATCCTATAAAATCACAATTTTTTCCATTTTTTTCTGGAATTTTCCAATGTTCCTTCAATTTATTACCTTAAATATGTATTATTACCAATAGAATCTTAGTAAAATTCAATATATTTCTTGAATTTTCCATGATTCCTTGAGTTTATAACCTTAAATATGTATTACATCCAAAAAAATCACCATTAAATCTATTTTTTCTTTAATTTTTCAAGCTTCCTTGAATTTATAACTTTAAATATGTATTATATCCAATAGAATCATCGTTAAATTCAATATTTTTCTGGAATTTTCCAAGAGTCCTTGAATTTATAACATGAAATATGTATTATATCCTAAAAAATCACAATTAATTCCGTTGTTTTCTGGAATTTTCCAAGGTTCCTTGAATTTATAACTTTAAATATGTATTATATCCAATAGAATCTTCGTTAAATTCAATATTTTTCGGGAATTTTCCAAGAGTCCTTGAATTTATAACATGAAATATGTATTATATCCTATAAAATCACAATTAATTCCGTTGTTTTCTGGAATTTTCCAAGGTTCCTTGAATTTATAACCTTAAATATGTATTATATCCTATAAAATCACAATTTTTTCCATTTTTTTCTGGAATTTTCCAATGTTCCTTCAATTTATTACCTTAAATATGTATTATTACCAATAGAATCTTAGTAAAATTCAATATATTTCTTGAATTTTCCATGATTCCTTGAGTTTATAACCTTAAATATGTATTACATCCAAAAACTTCACCATTAAATCTATTTTTTCTGGAATTTTTCAAGGTTCCTTGAATTTATAACCTTAAATATGTATTATATACTATAAAATCACAATTAATTAAATTGTTTTCTGGAATTTTCCAAGGTTCCTTGAATTTATAACCTTAAATATGTATTACATCCAAAAAAATCACAATTAATTCCATTGTTTTCTAGAATTTTCAAAGGTTCCTTGAATTTATAACCTTAAATATGTATTATTACCAATAGAATCTTAGTAAAATTCAATATATTTCTGGAATTTTCCATGATTCCTTGAGTTTATAACCTTAAATATGTATTACATCCAAAAACTTCACCATTAAATCTATTTTTTCTGGAATTTTTCAAGGTTCCTTGAATTAATAACTTTAAATATGTATTATATCCAATAGAATCTTCGTTAAATTCAATATTTTTCGGGAATTTTCCAAGAGTCCTTGAATTTATAACATGAAATATGTATTACATCCAAAAAAATCACAATTAATTCCATTGTTTTCTTGAATTTTCAAAGGTTCCTTGAATTTATAACCTTAAATATGATTTATATAATATAAAATCACTATTTTTTCCATTTTTTTCTGGAATTTTCCAAGGTTCCTTGAATTTATAACCTTAAATATGTATGACATCCAAAAAAATCACAATTAATTCCATTGTTTTCTTGAATTTTCAAAGGTTCCTTGAATTTATAAACTTAAAAATATGTATTATTACCAATAGAATCTTAGTAAAATTCAATATATTTCTGAAATTTTCCAAGAGTCCTTGAATTTTTAACCTGAAATATGTATTATATCCTATAAAATCACAATTAATTCCATTGTTTTCTGGAATTTTCCAAGGTTCCTTGAATTTATAACCTTAAATATGTATTATATCCTATAAAATCACAATTTTTTCCATTTTTTTCTGGAATTTTCCAATGTTCCTTCAATTTATTACCTTAAATACGTATTATTACCTATAGAATCTTAGTAAAATTCAATATATTTCTGGAATTTTCCATGATTCCTTGAGTTTATAACCTTAAATATGTATTACATCCAAAAACTTCACCATTAAATCTATTTTTTCTGGAATTTTTCAAGGTTCCTTGAATTTATAACCTTAAATATGTATTATATACTATAAAATCACAATTAATTCCATTGTTTTCTGGAATTTTCCAAGGTTCCTTGAATTTATAACCTTAAATATGTATTATATCCTATAAAATCACAATTTTTTCCATTTTTTTCTGGAATTTTCCAATGTTCCTTCAATTTATTACCTTAAATATGTATTATTACCAATAGAATCTTAGTAAAATTCAATATATTTCTTGAATTTTCCATGATTCCTTGAGTTTATAACCTTAAATATGTATTACATCCAAAAAAATCACCATTAAATCTATTTTTTCTTTAATTTTCCAAGGTTCCTTGAATTTATAACTTTAAATATGTATTATATCCAATAGAATCTTCGTTAAATTCAATATTTTTCTGGAATTTTCCAAGAGTCCTTGAATTTATAACATGAAATATGTATTATATCCTATAAAATCACAATTAATTCCGTTGTTTTCTGGAATTTTCCAAGGTTCCTTGAATTTATAACCTTAAATATGTATTATATCCTATAAAATCACAATTTTTTCCATTTTTTTCTGGAATTTTCCAATGTTCCTTGAATTTATAACCTTAAATATGTATTATTACCAATAGAATCTTAGTAAAATTCAATATATTTCTGGAATTTTCCATGATTCCTTGAGTTTATAACCTTAAATATGTATTACATCCAAAAACTTCACCATTAAATCTATTTTTTCTGGAATTTTTCAAGGTTCCTTGAATTAATAACTTTAAATATGTATTATATCCAATAGAATCTTCGTTAAATTCAATATTTTTCGGGAATTTTCCAAGAGTCCTTGAATTTATAACATGAAATATGTATTACATCCAAAAAAATCACAATTAATTCCATTGTTTTCTTGAATTTTCAAGGGTTCCTTGAATTTATAACCTTAAATATGATTTATATAATATAAAATCACTATTTTTTCCATTTTTTTCTGGAATTTTCCAAGGTTCCTTGAATTTATAACCTTAAATATGTATTATATCCTATAAAATCACAATTTTTTCCATTTTTTTCTGGAATTTTCCAATGTTCCTTCAATTTATTACCTTAAATATGTATTATTACCAATAGAATCTTAGTAAAATTCAATATATTTCTTGAATTTTCCATGATTCCTTGAGTTTATAACCTTAAATATGTATTACATCCAAAAAAATCACCATTAAATCTATTTTTTCTATAATTTTTCAAGGTTCCTTGAATTTATAACTTTAAATATGTATTATATCCAATAGAATCTTCGTTAAATTCAATTTTTTTCTGGAATTTTCCAAGGTTCCTTGAATTTATAACCTTAAATATGTATGACATCCAAAAAAATCACAATTAATTCCATTGTTTTCTTGAATTTTCAAAGGTTCCTTGAATTTATAAACTTAAAAATATGTATTATTACCAATAGAATCTTAGTAAAATTCAATATATTTCTGAAATTTTCCAAGAGTCCTTGAATTTTTAACCTGAAATATGTATTATATCCTATAAAATCACAATTAATTCCATTGTTTTCTGGAATTTTCCAAGGTTCCTTGAATTTATAACCTTAAATATGTATTATATCCTATAAAATCACAATTTTTTCCATTTTTTTCTGGAATTTTCCAATGTTCCTTCAATTTATTACCTTAAATATGTATTATTACCAATAGAATCTTAGTAAAATTCAATATATTTCTTGAATTTTCCATGATTCCTTGAGTTTATAACCTTAAATATGTATTACATCCAAAAAAATCACCATTAAATCTATTTTTTCTTTAATTTTTCAAGCTTCCTTGAATTTATAACTTTAAATATGTATTATATCCAATAGAATCATCGTTAAATTCAATATTTTTCTGGAATTTTCCAAGAGTCCTTGAATTTATAACATGAAATATGTATTATATCCTAAAAAATCACAATTAATTCCGTTGTTTTCTGGAATTTTCCAAGGTTCCTTGAATTTATAACTTTAAATATGTATTATATCCAATAGAATCTTCGTTAAATTCAATATTTTTCGGGAATTTTCCAAGAGTCCTTGAATTTATAACATGAAATATGTATTATATCCTATAAAATCACAATTAATTCCGTTGTTTTCTGGAATTTTCCAAGGTTCCTTGAATTTATAACCTTAAATATGTATTATATCCTATAAAATCACAATTTTTTCCATTTTTTTCTGGAATTTTCCAATGTTCCTTCAATTTATTACCTTAAATATGTATTATTACCAATAGAATCTTAGTAAAATTCAATATATTTCTTGAATTTTCCATGATTCCTTGAGTTTATAACCTTAAATATGTATTACATCCAAAAACTTCACCATTAAATCTATTTTTTCTGGAATTTTTCAAGGTTCCTTGAATTTATAACCTTAAATATGTATTATATACTATAAAATCACAATTAATTAAATTGTTTTCTGGAATTTTCCAAGGTTCCTTGAATTTATAACCTTAAATATGTATTACATCCAAAAAAATCACAATTAATTCCATTGTTTTCTAGAATTTTCAAAGGTTCCTTGAATTTATAACCTTAAATATGTATTATTACCAATAGAATCTTAGTAAAATTCAATATATTTCTGGAATTTTCCATGATTCCTTGAGTTTATAACCTTAAATATGTATTACATCCAAAAACTTCACCATTAAATCTATTTTTTCTGGAATTTTTCAAGGTTCCTTGAATTAATAACTTTAAATATGTATTATATCCAATAGAATCTTCGTTAAATTCAATATTTTTCGGGAATTTTCCAAGAGTCCTTGAATTTATAACATGAAATATGTATTACATCCAAAAAAATCACAATTAATTCCATTGTTTTCTTGAATTTTCAAAGGTTCCTTGAATTTATAACCTTAAATATGATTTATATAATATAAAATCACTATTTTTTCCATTTTTTTCTGGAATTTTCCAAGGTTCCTTGAATTTATAACCTTAAATATGTATGACATCCAAAAAAATCACAATTAATTCCATTGTTTTCTTGAATTTTCAAAGGTTCCTTGAATTTATAAACTTAAAAATATGTATTATTACCAATAGAATCTTAGTAAAATTCAATATATTTCTGAAATTTTCCAAGAGTCCTTGAATTTTTAACCTGAAATATGTATTATATCCTATAAAATCACAATTAATTCCATTGTTTTCTGGAATTTTCCAAGGTTCCTTGAATTTATAACCTTAAATATGTATTATATCCTATAAAATCACAATTTTTTCCATTTTTTTCTGGAATTTTCCAATGTTCCTTCAATTTATTACCTTAAATACGTATTATTACCTATAGAATCTTAGTAAAATTCAATATATTTCTGGAATTTTCCATGATTCCTTGAGTTTATAACCTTAAATATGTATTACATCCAAAAACTTCACCATTAAATCTATTTTTTCTGGAATTTTTCAAGGTTCCTTGAATTTATAACCTTAAATATGTATTATATACTATAAAATCACAATTAATTCCATTGTTTTCTGGAATTTTCCAAGGTTCCTTGAATTTATAACCTTAAATATGTATTATATCCTATAAAATCACAATTTTTTCCATTTTTTTCTGGAATTTTCCAATGTTCCTTCAATTTATTACCTTAAATATGTAT
Organism: Rutidosis leptorrhynchoides; assembly: GCF_046630445.1. Lineage (NCBI taxonomy): Eukaryota > Viridiplantae > Streptophyta > Magnoliopsida > Asterales > Asteraceae > Rutidosis > Rutidosis leptorrhynchoides. Next base: position 20,226 of record NW_027266366.1, on the reverse strand, counting down.
TATTACCAATAGAATCTTAGTAAAATTCAATATATTTCTTGAATTTTCCATGATTCCTTGAGTTTATAACCTTAAATATGTATTACATCCAAAAAAATCACCATTAAATCTATTTTTTCTTTAATTTTCCAAGGTTCCTTGAATTTATAACTTTAAATATGTATTATATCCAATAGAATCTTCGTTAAATTCAATATTTTTCTGGAATTTTCCAAGAGTCCTTGAATTTATAACATGAAATATGTATTATATCCTATAAAATCACAATTAATTCCGTTGTTTTCTGGAATTTTCCAAGGTTCCTTGAATTTATAACCTTAAATATGTATTATATCCTATAAAATCACAATTTTTTCCATTTTTTTCTGGAATTTTCCAATGTTCCTTCAATTTATTACCTTAAATATGTATTATTACCAATAGAATCTTAGTAAAATTCAATATATTTCTTGAATTTTCCATGATTCCTTGAGTTTATAACCTTAAATATGTATTACATCCAAAAAAATCACCATTAAATCTATTTTTTCTATAATTTTTCAAGGTTCCTTGAATTTATAACTTTAAATATGTATTATATCCAATAGAATCTTCGTTAAATTCAATATTTTTCGGGAATTTTCCAAGAGTCCTTGAATTTATAACATGAAATATGTATTATATCCTAAAAAATCACAATTAATTCCATTGTTTTCTCAAATTTTCCAAGGTTCCTTGAAGTTATAACCTTAAATATGTGTTATATCCTATAAAATCACTATTTTTTCCATTTTTTTCTTTAATTTTCCAAGGTTCCTTCAATTTATTACCTTAAATATGTATTATTACCAATAGAATCTTAGTAAAATTCAATATATTTCTTGAATTTTCCATGATTCCTTGAGTTTATAACCTTAAATATGTATTACATCCAAAAACTTCACCATTAAATCTATTTTTTCTGGAATTTTTCAAGGTTCCTTGAATTTATAACCTTAAATATGTATTATATACTATAAAATCACAATTAATTAAATTGTTTTCTGGAATTTTCCAAGGTTCCTTGAATTTATAACCTTAAATATGTATTATATCCTATAAAATCACAATTTTTTCCATTTTTTTCTGGAATTTTCCAATGTTCCTTCAATTTATTACCTTAAATATGTATTATTACCAATAGAATCTTAGTAAAATTCAATATATTTCTTGAATTTTCCATGATTCCTTGAGTTTATAACCTTAAATATGTATTACATCCAAAAAAATCACCATTAAATTTTTTTTTTCTGGAATTTTTCAAGCTTCCTTGAATTTATAACTTTAAATATGTATTATATCCAATAGAATCTTCGTTAAATTCAATATTTTTCTGGAATTTTCCAAGAGTCCTTGAATTTATAACATGAAATATGTATTATATCCTAAAAAATCACAATTAATTCCGTTGTTTTCTGGAATTTTCCAAGGTTCCTTGAATTTATAACTTTAAATATGTATTATATCCAATAGAATCTTCGTTAAATTCAATATTTTTCTTTAATTTTCCAAGGTTCTTTGAATTTATAACCTTAAATATGTATTATATCCTATAAAATCACAATTTTTTCCATTTTTTTCTGGAATTTTCCAATGTTCCTTGAATTTATAACCTTAAATATGTATTATGACCAATAGAAACTTAGCAAAATTCAATATATTTCTGGAATTTTAAATGATTCCTTGAGTTTATAACCTTAAATATGTATTACATCCAAAAAATTCACCATTATATCCATTTTTCTGGAATTTTTCAAAGTTCCTTGAATTTATAACTTAAAATATGTATTATATCCAAATGAATCTTCGTTAAATTCAATATTTTTCCGAAATTTTCCAAGAGTCCTTGAATTTATAACATGAAATATGTATTATATCCTAAAAAATCACAATTAATTCCATTGTTTTCTCAAATTTTCCAAGGCTCCTTGAATTTATAACCTTAAATATGTATTATATCCTATAAAATCACTATTTTTTCCATTTTTTTCTGGAATTTTCCAAGGTTCCTTGAATTTGTAACCTTAAATATGTATTACATCCAAAAAAATCACAATTAATTCCATTGTTTTCTAGAATTTTCAAAGGTTCCTTGAATTTATAACCTTAAATATGTATTATTACCAATAGAATCTTAGTAAAATTCAATATATTTCTGGAATTTTCCATGATTCCTTGAGTTTATAACCTTAAATATGTATTACATCCAAAAACTTCACCATTAAATCTATTTTTTCTGGAATTTTTCAAGGTTCCTTGAATTAATAACTTTAAATATGTTTTATATCCAATAGAATCTTCGTTAAATTCAATATTTTTCGGGAATTTTCCAAGAGTCCTTGAATTTATAACATGAAATATGTATTACATCCAAAAAAATCACAATTAATTCCATTGTTTTCTTGAATTTTCAAAGGTTCCTTGAATTTATAACCTTAAATATGATTTATATCCTATAAAATCACTATTTTTTCCATTTTTTTCTGGAATTTTCCAAGGTTCCTTGAATTTATAACCTTAAATATGTATTACATCCAAAAAAATCACAATTAATTCCATTGTTTTCTTGAATTTTCCAAGGTTCCTTGAATTTATAACCTTAAATATGTATTACATCCAAAAACTTCACCATTAAATCTATTTTTTCTGGAATTTTTCAAGGTTCCTTGAATTTATAACCTTAAATATGTATTATATACTATAAAATCACAATTAATTCCATTGTTTTCTGGAATTTTCCAAGGTTCCTTGAATTTATAACCTTAAATATGTATTATATCCTATAAAATCACAATTTTTTCCATTTTTTTCTGGAATTTTCCAATGTTCCTTCAATTTATTACCTTAAATATGTATTATTACCAATAGAATCTTAGTAAAATTCAATATATTTCTTGAATTTTCCATGATTCCTTGAGTTTATAACCTTAAATATGTATTACATCCAAAAAAATCACCATTAAATCTATTTTTTCTTTAATTTTTCAAGCTTCCTTGAATTTATAACTTTAAATATGTATTATATCCAATAGAATCTTCGTTAAATTCAATATTTTTCTGGAATTTTCCAAGAGTCCTTGAATTTATAACATGAAATATGTATTATATCCTAAAAAATCACAATTAATTCCGTTGTTTTCTGGAATTTTCCAAGGTTCCTTGAATTTATAACTTTAAATATGTATTATATCCAATAGAATCTTCGTTAAATTCAATATTTTTCGGGAATTTTCCAAGAGTCCTTGAATTTATAACATGAAATATGTATTATATACTATAAAATCACAATTAATTAAATTGTTTTCTGGAATTTTCCAAGGTTCCTTGAATTTATAACCTTAAATATGTATTATATCCTATAAAATCACAATTTTTTCCATTTTTTTCTGGAATTTTCCAATGTTCCTTGAATTTATAACCTTAAATATGTATTATGACCAATAGAAACTTAGCAAAATTCAATATATTTCTGGAATTTTAAATGATTCCTTGAGTTTATAACCTTAAATATGTATTACATCCAAAAAATTCACCATTATATCCATTTTTCTGGAATTTTTCAAAGTTCCTTGAATTTATAACTTAAAATATGTATTATATCCAAAAGAATCTTCGTTAAATTCAATATTTTTCCGAAATTTTCCAAGAGTCCTTGAATTTATAACATGAAATATGTATTATATCCTAAAAAATCACAATTAATTCCATTGTTTTCTCAAATTTTCCAAGGTTCCTTGAATTTATAACCTTAAATATGTATTATATCCTATAAAATCACTATTTATTCCATTTTTTTCTGGAATTTTCCAAGGTTCCTTGAATTTATAACCTTAAATATGTATTACATCCAAAAAAATCACAATTAATTCCATTGTTTTCTGGAATTTTCCAAGGTTCCTTGAATTTATAACCTTAAATATGTATTATATCCTATAAAATCACAATTTTTTCCATTTTTTTCTGGAATTTTCCAATGTTCCTTCAATTTATTACCTTAAATATGTATTATTACCAATAGAATCTTAGTAAAATTCAATATATTTCTTGAATTTTCCATGATTCCTTGAGTTTATAACCTTAAATATGTATTACATCCAAAAAAATCACCATTAAATCTATTTTTTCTATAATTTTTCAAGGTTCCTTGAATTTATAACTTTAAATATGTATTATATCCAATAGAATCTTCGTTAAATTCAATATTTTTCGGGAATTTTCCAAGAGTCCTTGAATTTATAACATGAAATATGTATTATATCCTAAAAAATCACAATTAATTCTATTGTTTTCTCAAATTTTCCAAGGTTCCTTGAAGTTATAACCTTAAATATGTGTTATATCCTATAAAATCACTATTTTTTCCATTTTTTTCTTTAATTTTCCAAGGTTCCTTCAATTTATTACCTTAAATATGTATTATTACCAATAGAATCTTAGTAAAATTCAATATATTTCTTGAATTTTCCATGATTCCTTGAGTTTATAACCTTAAATATGTATTACATCCAAAAACTTCACCATTAAATCTATTTTTTCTGGAATTTTTCAAGGTTCCTTGAATTTATAACCTTAAATATGTATTATATACTATAAAATCACAATTAATTAAATTGTTTTCTGGAATTTTCCAAGGTTCCTTGAATTTATAACCTTAAATATGTATTATATCCTATAAAATCACAATTTTTTCCATTTTTTTCTGGAATTTTCCAATGTTCCTTCAATTTATTACCTTAAATATGTATTATTACCAATAGAATCTTAGTAAAATTCAATATATTTCTTGAATTTTCCATGATTCCTTGAGTTTATAACCTTAAATATGTATTACATCCAAAAAAATCACCATTAAATTTTTTTTTTCTGGAATTTTTCAAGCTTCCTTGAATTTATAACTTTAAATATGTATTATATCCAATAGAATCTTCGTTAAATTCAATATTTTTCTGGAATTTTCCAAGAGTCCTTGAATTTATAACATGAAATATGTATTATATCCTAAAAAATCACAATTAATTCCGTTGTTTTCTGGAATTTTCCAAGGTTCCTTGAATTTATAACTTTAAATATGTATTATATCCAATAGAATCTTCGTTAAATTCAATATTTTTCTTTAATTTTCCAAGGTTCTTTGAATTTATAACCTTAAATATGTATTATATCCTATAAAATCACAATTTTTTCCATTTTTTTCTGGAATTTTCCAATGTTCCTTGAATTTATAACCTTAAATATGTATTATGACCAATAGAAACTTAGCAAAATTCAATATATTTCTGGAATTTTAAATGATTCCTTGAGTTTATAACCTTAAATATGTATTACATCCAAAAAATTCACCATTATATCCATTTTTCTGGAATTTTTCAAAGTTCCTTGAATTTATAACTTAAAATATGTATTATATCCAAATGAATCTTCGTTAAATTCAATATTTTTCCGAAATTTTCCAAGAGTCCTTGAATTTATAACATGAAATATGTATTATATCCTAAAAAATCACAATTAATTCCGTTGTTTTCTGGAATTTTCCAAGGTTCCTTGAATTTATAACTTTAAATATGTATTATATCCAATAGAATCTTCGTTAAATTCAATATTTTTCTTTAATTTTCCAAGGTTCTTTGAATTTATAACCTTAAATATGTATTATATCCTATAAAATCACAATTTTTTCCATTTTTTTCTGGAATTTTCCAATGTTCCTTGAATTTATAACCTTAAATATGTATTATGACCAATAGAAACTTAGCAAAATTCAATATATTTCTGGAATTTTAAATGATTCCTTGAGTTTATAACCTTAAATATGTATTACATCCAAAAAATTCACCATTATATCCATTTTTCTGGAATTTTTCAAAGTTCCTTGAATTTATAACTTAAAATATGTATTATATCCAAAAGAATCTTCGTTAAATTCAATATTTTTCCGAAATTTTCCAAGAGTCCTTGAATTTATAACATGAAATATGTATTATATCCTAAAAAATCACAATTAATTCCATTGTTTTCTCAAATTTTCCAAGGTTCCTTGAATTTATAACCTTAAATATGTATTATATCCTATAAAATCACTATTTATTCCATTTTTTTCTGGAATTTTCCAAGGTTCCTTGAATTTATAACCTTAAATATGTATTACATCCAAAAAAATCACAATTAATTCCATTGTTTTCTGGAATTTTCCAAGGTTCCTTGAATTTATAACCTTAAATATGTATTATATCCTATAAAATCACAATTTTTTCCATTTTTTTCTGGAATTTTCCAATGTTCCTTCAATTTATTACCTTAAATATGTATTATTACCAATAGAATCTTAGTAAAATTCAATATATTTCTTGAATTTTCCATGATTCCTTGAGTTTATAACCTTAAATATGTATTACATCCAAAAAAATCACCATTAAATCTATTTTTTCTATAATTTTTCAAGGTTCCTTGAATTTATAACTTTAAATATGTATTATATCCAATAGAATCTTCGTTAAATTCAATATTTTTCGGGAATTTTCCAAGAGTCCTTGAATTTATAACATGAAATATGTATTATATCCTAAAAAATCACAATTAATTCTATTGTTTTCTCAAATTTTCCAAGGTTCCTTGAAGTTATAACCTTAAATATGTGTTATATCCTATAAAATCACTATTTTTTCCATTTTTTTCTTTAATTTTCCAAGGTTCCTTCAATTTATTACCTTAAATATGTATTATTACCAATAGAATCTTAGTAAAATTCAATATATTTCTTGAATTTTCCATGATTCCTTGAGTTTATAACCTTAAATATGTATTACATCCAAAAACTTCACCATTAAATCTATTTTTTCTGGAATTTTTCAAGGTTCCTTGAATTTATAACCTTAAATATGTATTATATACTATAAAATCACAATTAATTAAATTGTTTTCTGGAATTTTCCAAGGTTCCTTGAATTTATAACCTTAAATATGTATTATATCCTATAAAATCACAATTTTTTCCATTTTTTTCTGGAATTTTCCAATGTTCCTTCAATTTATTACCTTAAATATGTATTATTACCAATAGAATCTTAGTAAAATTCAATATATTTCTTGAATTTTCCATGATTCCTTGAGTTTATAACCTTAAATATGTATTACATCCAAAAAAATCACCATTAAATTTTTTTTTTCTGGAATTTTTCAAGCTTCCTTGAATTTATAACTTTAAATATGTATTATATCCAATAGAATCTTCGTTAAATTCAATATTTTTCTGGAATTTTCCAAGAGTCCTTGAATTTATAACATGAAATATGTATTATATCCTAAAAAATCACAATTAATTCCGTTGTTTTCTGGAATTTTCCAAGGTTCCTTGAATTTATAACTTTAAATATGTATTATATCCAATAGAATCTTCGTTAAATTCAATATTTTTCTTTAATTTTCCAAGGTTCTTTGAATTTATAACCTTAAATATGTATTATATCCTATAAAATCACAATTTTTTCCATTTTTTTCTGGAATTTTCCAATGTTCCTTGAATTTATAACCTTAAATATGTATTATGACCAATAGAAACTTAGCAAAATTCAATATATTTCTGGAATTTTAAATGATTCCTTGAGTTTATAACCTTAAATATGTATTACATCCAAAAAATTCACCATTATATCCATTTTTCTGGAATTTTTCAAAGTTCCTTGAATTTATAACTTAAAATATGTATTATATCCAAATGAATCTTCGTTAAATTCAATATTTTTCCGAAATTTTCCAAGAGTCCTTGAATTTATAACATGAAATATGTATTATATCCTAAAAAATCACAATTAATTCCATTGTTTTCTCAAATTTTCCAAGGCTCCTTGAATTTATAACCTTAAATATGTATTATATCCTATAAAATCACTATTTTTTCCATTTTTTTCTGGAATTTTCCAAGGTTCCTTGAATTTGTAACCTTAAATATGTATTACATCCAAAAAAATCACAATTAATTCCATTGTTTTCTAGAATTTTCAAAGGTTCCTTGAATTTATAACCTTAAATATGTATTATTACCAATAGAATCTTAGTAAAATTCAATATATTTCTGGAATTTTCCATGATTCCTTGAGTTTATAACCTTAAATATGTATTACATCCAAAAACTTCACCATTAAATCTATTTTTTCTGGAATTTTTCAAGGTTCCTTGAATTAATAACTTTAAATATGTTTTATATCCAATAGAATCTTCGTTAAATTCAATATTTTTCGGGAATTTTCCAAGAGTCCTTGAATTTATAACATGAAATATGTATTACATCCAAAAAAATCACAATTAATTCCATTGTTTTCTTGAATTTTCAAAGGTTCCTTGAATTTATAACCTTAAATATGATTTATATCCTATAAAATCACTATTTTTTTCCATTTTTTTCTGGAATTTTCCAAGGTTCCTTGAATTTATAACCTTAAATATGTATTACATCCAAAAAAATCACAATTAATTCCATTGTTTTCTTGAATTTTCCAAGGTTCCTTGAATTTAAAACCTTAAATATGTATTACATCCAAAAACTTCACCATTAAATCTATTTTTTTCTGGAATTTTTCAAGGTTCCTTGAATTTATAACCTTAAATATGTATTATATACTATAAAATCACAATTAATTCCATTGTTTTCTGGAATTTTCCAAGGTTCCTTGAATTTATAACCTTAAATATGTATTATATCCTATAAAATCACAATTTTTTCCATTTTTTTCTGGAATTTTCCAATGTTCCTTCAATTTATTACCTTAAATATGTATTATTACCAATAGAATCTTAGTAAAATTCAATATATTTCTTGAATTTTCCATGATTCCTTGAGTTTATAACCTTAAATATGTATTACATCCAAAAAAATCACCATTAAATCTATTTTTTCTTTAATTTTTCAAGCTTCCTTGAATTTATAACTTTAAATATGTATTATATCCAATAGAATCTTCGTTAAATTCAATATTTTTCTGGAATTTTCCAAGAGTCCTTGAATTTATAACATGAAATATGTATTATATCCTAAAAAATCACAATTAATTCCGTTGTTTTCTGGAATTTTCCAAGGTTCCTTGAATTTATAACTTTAAATATGTATTATATCCAATAGAATCTTCGTTAAATTCAATATTTTTCGGGAATTTTCCAAGAGTCCTTGAATTTATAACATGAAATATGTATTATATACTATAAAATCACAATTAATTAAATTGTTTTCTGGAATTTTCCAAGGTTCCTTGAATTTATAACCTTAAATATGTATTATATCCTATAAAATCACAATTTTTTCCATTTTTTTCTGGAATTTTCCAATGTTCCTTGAATTTATAACCTTAAATATGTATTATGACCAATAGAAACTTAGCAAAATTCAATATATTTCTGGAATTTTAAATGATTCCTTGAGTTTATAACCTTAAATATGTATTACATCCAAAAAATTCACCATTATATCCATTTTTCTGGAATTTTTCAAAGTTCCTTGAATTTATAACTTAAAATATGTATTATATCCAAAAGAATCTTCGTTAAATTCAATATTTTTCCGAAATTTTCCAAGAGTCCTTGAATTTATAACATGAAATATGTATTATATCCTAAAAAATCAGAATTAATTCCATTGTTTTCTCAATTTTCCAAGGTTCCTTGAATTTATAACCTTAAATATGTATTATATCCTATAAAATCACTATTTATTCCATTTTTTTCTGGAATTTTCCAAGGTTCCTTGAATTTATAACCTTAAATATGTATTACATCCAAAAAAATCACAATTAATTCCATTGTTTTCTGGAATTTTCCAAGGTTCCTTGAATTTATAACCTTAAATATGTATTATATCCTATAAAATGACAATTTTTTCCATTTTTTTCTGGAATTTTCCAATGTTCCTTGAATTTTTAACCTTAAATATGTATTATGACCAATAGAAACTTAGCAAAATTCAATATATTTCTGGAATTTTAAATGATTCCTTGAGTTTATAACCTTAAATATGTATTACATCCAAAAAATTCACCATTATATCCATTTTTCTGGAATTTTCAAAGTTCCTTGAATTTATAACTTAAAATATGTATTATATCCAAAAGAATCTTCGTTAAATTCAATATTTTTCTGAAATTTTCCAAGAGTACTTGAATTTATAACATGAAATATGTATTATATCCTAAAAAATCACAATTAATTCCATTGTTTTCTCAAATTTTCCAAGGTTCCTTGAATTTATAACCTTAAATATGTATTATATCCTATAAAATCACTATTTTTTTCCATTTTTTTCTGGAATTTTCCAATGTTCCTTGAATTTATAACCTTAAATATGTATTATGACCAATAGAATCTTAGCAAAATTCAATATATTTCTGGAATTTTAAATGATTAATTGAGTTTATAACCTTAAATATGTATTACATCCAAAAAAATCACCATTATATCCATTTTTTCTAGAATTTTTCAAGGTTCCTTGAATTTATAACTTTAAATATGTATTATATCCAAAAGAATCTTCGTTAAATTCAATATTTTTCTGAAATTCTCCAAGAGTCCTTGAATTTATAACCTGAAATATGTATTACATCCAAAAAAATCACCATTATATCCATTTTTTCTAGAATTTTTCAAGGTTCCTTGAATTTATAACCTTAAATATGTATTATATCCTATAAAATGACAATTTTTTCCATTTTTTTCTGGAATTTTCCAATGTTCCTTGAATTTATAACCTTAAATATGTATTATGACCAATAGAAACTTAGCAAAATTCAATATATTTCTGGAATTTTAAATGATTCCTTGAGTTTATAACCTTAAATATGTATTACATCCAAAAAATTCACCATTATATCCATTTTTCTGGAATTTTTCAAAGTTCCTTGAATTTATAACTTAAAATATGTATTATATCCAAAAGAATCTTCGTTAAATTCAATATTTTTCTGAAATTTTCCAAGAGTCCTTGAATTTATAACATGAAATATGTATTATATCCTAAAAAATCACAATTAATTCCATTGTTTTCTCAAATTTTCCAAGGTTCCTTGAATTTATAACCTTAAATATGTATTATATCCTATAAAATCACAATTTTTTCCATTTTTTTCTGGAATTTTCCAATGTTCCTTGAATTTATAACCTTAAATATGTATTATGACCAATAGAATCTTAGCAAAATTCAATATATTTCTGGAATTTTAAATGATTCCTTGAGTTTATAACCTTAAATATGTATTACATCCAAAAAAATCACCATTATATCCATTTTTTCTAGAATTTTTCAAGGTTCCTTGAATTTATAACTTTAAATATGTATTATATCCAAAAGAATCTTCGTTAAATTCAATATTTTTCTGAAATTCTCCAAGAGTCCTTGAATTTATAACCTGAAATATGTATTACATCCAAAAAAATCACCATTATATCCATTTTTTCTAGAATTTTTCAAGGTTCTTTGAATTTATAACCTTAAACATGTATTATATCCTATAAAATGACAATTTTTTCCATTTTTTTCTGGAATTTTCCAATGTTCCTTGAATTTATAACCTTAAATATGTATTATGACCAATAGAAACTTAGCAAAATTCAATATATTTCTGGAATTTTAAATGATTCCTTGAGTTTATAACCTTAAATATGTATTACATCCAAAAAATTCACCATTATATCCATTTTTCTCTAATTTTTCAAAGTTCCTTGAATTTATAACTTAAAATATGTATTATATCCAAAAGAATCTTCGTTAAATTCAATATATAGAATATAGTCGAAGTTATCGGCGACCCACGATTGCAACACACAACATGTACGGGCGGTAGACGGTCAAAGTACAAAGATAACGCGAAATTGTGAATATGTGCTGCTTAACTCTCCGTCGGCCCTACTCACCCCTCCCCCCCCCCCCCCATTGACCGATCAGCCATCGTTGTCATCGAGTTTTTAAACCTGAATGTGGAAATGGTATCTCACATCGTTTTACCCATTACAGGAATATGTTATGTTATTATTATGTACGGAACTGAGCAAATGGCCAAAGAAATACGCAAGCTTATTGTGAGCCACGTAACAAAAAATTGGACTGAGTTTTCTATCATGTCTCACGACAACAATGGGGACAACTATATGAGTTCCGCTGAGTTTTTGCTGACATGTCTCAATTATATACTTATGGTTGTTTATGTGGATTGGTGGCCGCTGGACAATTGTTCCACTACATTTTTTAAGTTTACCGCAATTATCAGCTCTATGAGCGTTTTGGTATTGAAGGTTACCCTGTGTTGAGGATGCGTTTTACGCAAAATCTCTCTAGGGGCCATTTTGATGTCTACTTGCCTAATGAGTCAGAAATATTGATCCCTCAGAGAAACTCCACATTACAGCAATCACCTTTCTCTTTATCCCTGAAGAAGGGTAGAAAACACCGTGCCAGATACACTGGCGATATAAGAAAAAACCAACTTCAAAACGCGGCAAAGACATATGCACTTCGTAATCCTTTAGTGAACAGATCTGTAGTTGCCAGGTACCAGCTAGATAATCCTGAAGTAGGCAGAGCTGCTAAGTCTCGATATGAGCATACTGATCCTCGCCGGAAAGTTGAAAGACTGACACTTCCATGGAAAATAATGGTCAACTCAGGAATGACGTACAATCCTGACCTGGCTTATGAGGCAGTAAAACTATAGCTCTTATAACAACTATGGACCACAAATGCAAATACTGCAATACTCTAAAATGGAAAGAAGAAACCGCCGGAATGTGCTGCAATAATGGCAAAGTGCAGCTTCCATCTTTTGAACATTTGCCGGAACCTCTCAACAGCTTGCTTATGGACAGACACCCCCATCATAATCATTTTTTGGACCTTATACGAAAATACAATGGGTGTTTTCAAATGACATCATTTGGGGATAAAAAAATTGTAACAGAAGGATTTATGCCTACTTTTAAAGTTCAAGGCCAGGTGTATCATTTGGTAGTCTCATGCATAAACCTGATCAGAATGCCCAATTTTTACAAATATATTTTGTAGCTGAGGACGAGAGGGAAGTACGCTCAAGGTGCGCCAATTTTCCTGACGTCAAACCTGGGTTGATCAAACAATTGCAAAGCATGCTACATGAAAAAAACAGTTATGTCAAACAATTTAAGACCACGATTAATGCGGTGCAAAAGAACTGTAAAGAATTTAAAGTGGTCATCCGTGCAGACAGAAAACCAAATAATGCTCATGTTGGTCGCTTTAACGCACCAACACAAAATGAAATAGCTCTGATAATTGGAAGTCAGCAATTTGAAAATAGAGACATCGTACTTCAAAGTCACGATAATAAACTACAGCGTATCAGTGAAATTCGTCGAGCATACGACGCTCTGCAGTATCCACTTATGTTTTGCCATGGCGAGGACGGATACTTCATTGACTTACCATTGTGTAATCCCACTACGAAATTGCCTCTTGAAAAAAAAAGTTTCTTCGTAAAATTTGACGGAACCCTTAGAATTTAGATTATATATTATAGGTAAGTATATGAATATCATATGATTTAAGATATAAGCATTCACCTCTTAGATTAGAAAATTACGGTCATTGCATCAGCTTCAAAAGTATTTCTATTTTCTAAGTCGGTTATCTATATAGTGTTTTTATAATATGACTGTGGACTTGGATAACGTTATCCAATAAAATAGTTAATTCATATTTTCATACTTTATCTCTAATTGATAAAACCAGCCCTAGGTAAATGGTAAGATTTTTTAAATTTTTTTATTTCTGGCGTTCTGGGCATTCATATACCAAGTTATCAACTTAGGCTGAAGCCTAAAATTGTTATCAGCACGCACAATTCGTAAATTAAATGACACGTCGACACGAATGCACGATACGGGCTGTTTTACATGACGTGGCCGAATAATTATAAGTTATGTTAGTATTTTTTATTCTTATTTTCTTCCATACTACTTGTGTTACATAGGACATAGCATTATTAGTGTATCATTTTTGTTTTGGCGATCAATCCAGCATCGTGGAATAGATATTTTATTTCATTTATGTGCGGTTTAGTGTATACAATTATTAATCTACTATGAATCAACCTAATAATGGATCTTCTGGTATTATTATTAAATTAGTTTTTTTAAAGTATGAATTAATTTAATATAATTTTACTTAACAGGTGTTTCAGGAAAGGAAAACCAAAAAAAAGGTAAAAAAATATATATATATATATATTTTTCTCAGCTCAATATGTATGAATTATTGTAATTGCATCGTACTTCAAAGTCACGATAATAAACTACAACGTATCAGTGAAATTCATCGAGCATACGACGCTCTGCAGTATCCACTTATGTTTTGCCATGGCGAGGACGGATACTCTATTGACATACCATTGTGTAATCCCACTACGAAATTGCCTCTTGAAAAAAAAGTTTCTGCGGCATCCTTTTATGCTTACCGAATTATGATTAGGCAAGATGAAGTTAACCATATTGTATACTTCCGCTCCCTCATCAGTCAATTTTTGATCAATATATACGCAAAAATTGAAACTGAAAGGTTAATTTTATTAGGAATCATCAGAAACAGCTAAGAGCTGAGAACTATATTCATCTCAAAGATGCTGTGGGGAGAAATGATGTTAATGCAACTGATCTAGGTCAAATGGTAGTACTTCCTTCATCATTTATGGGCGGACCTAGGTATATGCATGAACGAACTCAAGATGCCATGACATATGTTCGCGTACATGGTCGCCTTAATCTATTGATCACATTTACATGTAACCCTACTTGGAAAGACATCATAGATGCACTGTTTTCTGGACAAAAGCCGTACGATCGTCATTACATTATAGCGAGAGTACTTCATATTAAAGTAAAGAAATTAATGGCACTCTTGACTAAAGGAAAATTATTTAGTGACGTACGGTGCTATATGTATTCTGTGGAGTGGCAAACGCGAGGATTGCTTCACGTTCACATCTTACTGTGGCTACAGAATCGGATTTCATCAAAAATAATTGATAATGTCATCAGTGCCGAAATACCAGACCCCGAGCAAGATCCTCTTTTATATGACATCGTCAAAAGTAACATGATTCATGGTCCCTGCGGCAGCTTAAACCCTAATGCTCCTTCCATGAAATAAAATACATGCAGTAAAAGATACCATAGAAAACTTTGCCGAGAAACACAGACAGGAGACGATGGATACCCAGAGTACAAGATGAGGTCTACAAATGACGGTGGTTTCACTGTAAGAATTAAGGGACTTGATTTAGACAACCATTGGGTTATGCCTTACAATCCAGTCTTATCACGTACTTTCAATTGTCACATCAATATAGAGATGTGTCATTCTGTTAAGTGTATTAAGTACATCTGTAAGTATACAAACAAGGACAGTGACCAAGCAGCGTTTACGATAGAAAACCAGAAGGATGAGATTACAATGTACGAAAGTGGTAGGTATATCAGCAATGCCGAAGCAGTATGGAGAATATTATCATTTTCCATTCATGAACGATATCCTACGGTTTTTCATCTAGCCGTCCACCTTGAGAATGGTCAGCGAGTATACTTCACCCCTAATAACTTGGCAGAGAAGCTCAATAATCCTACTAAGACCACGCTTTTAGCATTTTTTGAGTCATGCAAAACTGAAGTTTTCGCGAAAACCCTCCTTTATTCGGAAGTGCCTTCTTCCTTTGTATTTAAGAATAATAAGTTTCAAAGAAGGAAGCAGGAAAGGAATGTAGATGGCTGGACGACCGTAACCAAGGACGATTAGAAAGAGTGTATACTATCCATCCACACAATACTGAATGCTACTATCTTCGTATGCTTCTTCATGAAATTAGAGGACCACATCATTTTCAGACCTAAAGACTGTTAATGGTATCCTCCATAATACATTAAAATCTGCCTGTAATGTGTTAGGTTTGCTTGAAGATGATAATCACTGGAACAATACGTTAAATGAAGCTTCTTTGAATGATTCTCCTTCTAAGCTGCGCGAACTATTTACAGTAATGTTAGTATTTTGTTAACTATCGGATCCCTTAACTCTTTGGGATACACATAAAAACAATCTTTCAGAGGATATTATCCGACAAATGGATGCTGACCAAAAAGATGAGGCTCACAACAAATGTTTGATACAAATTGAAGATGCAGTGCTTGCTGTAGGAGGTCAGAGTATATCAAATTATGGGCTACCTCAGCCAACAAGGACAGAAAATAACTTTGAAAACATAGTCTATCAGAGAGAAATAAACTACAACCTGAATACCTTAACAAAGGTAGTAGTCAACAACGAGGCCTTACTGACGAACGAGTAATACAATGTCTATAGTCGGATAATGCACAGCATTAAATCTGATACTGGAAATTTTTTTTTCTTAAATGCTCATGCAGGAACGGGAAAAACTTTTCTTATAAACTTGCTTTTGACAAAAGTAAGGAGCAATCGTAGTATTGCTTTGGCTGTTGCATCTTCTGGAATTGCTGCTACGCTTTTGGAGGGGGGAGGACGGCCCACTCAGCATTCAAACTTCCTCTCGATCTCATTAACATAGAAACGCCAATGTATAATATACCAAAACAAAGTAATATAGCCAAAGTGCTTCGCAATTGTAAGTTTATTGTTTGGGATGAAAGCACTATGGCGCATAAAAGAGGTTTTGAGGCATTTGATAGATCTCTTAAAGATATAAGAAATAAAAATTAAGTGATGGGAGGAGCAACTGTTCTTTTAACTCAGTGGTTCTTAATTGGTGTTCCACGGAACACAGGTGTTCCGTGGACTTAATATAAGTGTTCCGGCAAAATTTTAAAATCAGTGAAAAAAATTTTATTTAGTATTTCTATTTTCATTCTCTTAAAATTTTGTCTTTTAATACAAAACACAATAATATAAGTAAGACGTTTTACTAAAATATTTGCAAACTGTTTTATGCTATACATTTATTGTTTAATATATTAAACAATTAAAAAATTAATATAATTATTGTTTTATTTTACGGCTGTGTTCCGCGAAAACCTCATAAAGTGTTAAGTGTTCCATCATTCGAAAAAGGTTAAGAACCACTGTTTTAACTGGAGACTTTAAGCAAACTCTACCAGTTATACCAAGAGGAAGTCGAGCAGATGAAGTTAAGGCTTGCATAAAAGCTTCTTATTTATGGCCGTTAATAGAACAACTTTCTCTCAAAAAGAATATGAGGGTCCACCTGGGAGGTGATGTCACAGCTGGAAAATTCTCTGAACTTCTACTCAAAATAGGAAATGGAGATTTTCCCGAGTTAGCTGGGAAGTTGGTTATCACTAAGGATTTAGGTTTAGTAGTGACAATACTACAAGAACTTATAGTTCAAATTTATCCTGATATTACCGATATAAAAAACAAATCGATGGATTGGTTATGTGAGCGCGCTATTTTGACCCCTAAAAATGACAGGGCAGCTGTGATTAATGAAATTCTTCTTGAATCATTTAAATGGAACAGAAATGGAGTATAAGTCTATAGACATGGTACTGAAGACAGATGAAGCAGTTCACTATCCTGTGGAGTTCCTCAACGCACTTAATCCCCCTGGCTTTCCAGCACATAAGTTAGTTCTTAAAGTAGGAGCTCCAATTATGCTGTTGCGAAATCTCCACCCACCCAAACTCTGCAATGGTACCCGACTGTGCGTGAAAGCACTCCAAAACAATGTAATTGAGGCAACAATAATTACAGGTTGTGCTCAAGGAGAATCAACGTTTATACCACGTATACCACTTTTATCATCAAACTATCCATTCGAATTGAAAAGACTGCAGTTTCCTATCAAGGTATCTTTTGCTATGACAATAAATAAGTCGCAAGGGCAGTCGTTGAAGATAGCAGGGATTGACTTAAGTGATGACTGCTTTACACATGGGCAATTTTATGTGTCATGCTCCAAAGTTAGCTCCTCTACAAGCTTAGTCATTCTTACCCCAAACGGAAGAACAACCAATGTAGTTTATAAGGAGGTGCTATAATAATAATAATAAAAAAAAATAACAATATTCACATCCTATAAATAAATGTTATCAATGAATCTAATAGTGCTATAACAATTAACACACACACACACACACACACACACACAAACAATTAAATTGTGAATTCCACGTGATATTAGTACCATCAATACAATTAAATTAAACACTAACACACGGCCTATGAAAATGCTAAAAGGGAAACTAATACACGGGCAACGCCGTGTGGCGTCTGTCACGATTCACTCATCAACGCCCAGTCCAAACCGCTGGGTGTAGAGACCTCAATTTTTGTACAGTTTCCTTAAGCAATGTAGCGGCGCACTAAGAAAGGATTTTTCAAAATTCGCATTTTAAAGGGTTGCTCAATTGGGATTTTGTGATTTACGATGGAATTTTACGTTTATAATTTTGGTTTATAAATGGTTACTTAACAACCTGATTTATGTGTTGATACATTAACATTTAGTCATTTTTGCCACAAGTGGAAAAACAATCAAATATTACGTCGCCTGGCGTGAAAAACCTCCTATGTAAAAAAAATCGCAAAATGACATTTTTACATTTCTGAATTCAGAAAAAAATACGCTATCTAGTGATAAATATTTCAAACTTATTGGTGTTATCAAAACATTTTTATTCTTCAAAACAATGAACCTCCTATGTTAGCTGTATTGAAATTGTTATCTGATATAGCTCCCATGTGCATATAGCGGAGGTTTGTCACACTGTTGATTTGTACGAATTTCGCACATCGGAGCTATATCAGCTGGTGTTGAATAGGAGGGAAAATAATCTTTATTATCACTTTTGTCTTTTCATAATTCATATTATTATTTTGAATTTTGAATTTTTGATGGCAGGAAATCGGAATCTTCAACAATAACGTAAGTGTAATTAAATTTTAAATTAAGCGAGGGGTAAATACCTGACAGAAGTTTTGTACACCAGATTACTGATTTCAATGATTATACCTATGATTACCCATGGTTACCATCACCTTGTACACTGATTACCCCCAAGGTATATTACCCCTCGAAATTAAGCTTATTGCTATAATACAATTTTATAATACTCAAAATATTGAAACCTGATTATATAAATACCTATTGGCTAATTTGGTCTTATCATAATATTCTATTTATTTTTTAATTGCATTCTATATAAATTTAAATTTCTAATTTTCCTATACATCTTCATTTTAGAAAATGAATCGTGCAAGAAAACTGGTTGAAATGGTTGTCCCTGACATTGATAAAGTTACAACCATAAAGGAAATATGTGAGGACGATTTAAAGCTTTTAGAATCGGTTAATAGCATTAATGAGCATGATCATGAGCACTGGGCTGTTGATGAAAATGGAAAGGAAGTTGACCTGAATGTATATTATGATAATCCTATGCCAATAACCACCATAAATAATTTTAACAATTTTGATAATTATGATTTTATTATTACTGATAATATTAATACTTATGACAATATTGATGATGACACTGAAATAAATGGTAATGTAGATGATCCAATAAATGAAATTAATAGTGATGTGGACTGTGATGTTCTTAGTGAATGTATGTCTGAAAATTCTATAAAAATTGGTAGAACAAATAAGGAAAAGGCTTCAATAAAAAGAGTTGCAGGAGACCCATATATGGGTTCAAAAGTTAAGAATGGTAAATGCACACAGTCTTGTCCAAAGCCTGGAAGATTTTTGAAAGATTGTTGTGCTCATAATCACAAAAAAAATAAATTAGGATCCAAAGGTTTTTTTTGTGGAATGTTCACCGAAGTAGATCGAAAAATAATTTTTAGAAAATTTTGGAAGCTTGGATCTTGGAAAGAAAAAAAAGCTTACATAAATGGTTTAGTTGTAACTAGAACTGTAGTTCGTAGAAGGAAATCAACTAAAATTAATAATATAATATTAATACAAATAATAATAATATAATACAATATTAATTAACCACAGCAAAGAAAAATTATGCACGAGATATTTATTTATCTTTAAGAGATGGTCAGAAATACAAGGTATGTCGTACATTTTTCTTGAACACACTGTGCATTGGTGAAGATACATTTAAAAGATGGACCAAACATGATATTGAGACAACTTCTAAGAGTTCTGAAACTATAATGGACAATCATAATAGTATTTTGACGTGTGAATCTGCTTCTAC
>NW_027266365.1:0-99091 GCF_046630445.1 Rutidosis leptorrhynchoides | reverse complement strand
GTCGATGGCTTTTAGGGCTGTGTTGTTGCAAGAAAAAGAATTTTATATGCAGAAAGCTAGAGTGGAGTGGTTCTCATATGGAGATGCTAACACTAAGTTTTTTCATAGGTCAGTTAGTAAAAGGCAAGCGCGTAAGTTCTGGTGATATTTTAACTAACCAAGAGGCCATAAGTAATGCTATGGTGGAGTTTTATTATGAATTATTGGGCACTGAAATGCAAAATAGACAAGCGGTGGACTATAGTATTATTCAGAATGGTGCTCTATTAAATGGGGATGATGCTGAAGGATTGTGTAGGGAGGTTTCATATGAGGAGATCTTGGCTGCATTAGAGGGCATCGACAAAAACAAGTCAGCAGGTATGGATGGTTTCAATAGCTACTTTTTAAAGAAAAACTAGGAAATAGTAGGTGTAGATGTGTTGGCTACAGTTAATATCTTTTTCTCCACTTCTAAACTCTTTAAACAGTCTAGTTCTACTGCTTTAACGATCATTCCTAAGTGTGACAATTCGAGTGGATTATCAGATTATAGACCTATTGCCTATTGTTCCGTGATTTACAAATTGATTACAAGAATTCTGACTGCTAGAATGGGGTTAGTTTTGGGTAAATTGATTAGCCCACTGCAATATGCATTTGTGAAGGGTCGAAATATTTTCGACAACATCCTAGTGGCTCATGAGTTAGTGCAGAATTACCACCAGCCTTCAAATGAAATTATGTGTGCTAGTAAAATAGACATAAAGAAGGCTTATGACTATGTTTCATGGGATTTCTTAGAGGAGATTCTAAGGGGTCTGAGATTTCCAGATAAGTTCATGGGGTGGCTTATGAGTTGTGTTTGAAAGTCAGCCTACACTTTGATGATTAATGTGAGTTGTGAAGGGTATTTCTAGGGAAAGAAAGGTTTACGACAGGGGGACCCGTTATCTCTGCTATTATTTGTAGTTGTCATGGAGTATCTTTCGTGCATCCTTGCCTATCCTCCCCTTGGTTTTGTTTTTCATCGTGGTTGTCGAGAATTGAAGCTTACCCACCTTTGCTTCGCTGATGATCTTTTATGATTTGTGTTGGGGATATTAACTCTGTAATGTGGTTGAAACATAAACTTCCCCATCTTTATGCAGTTTCGGGTCTTCAAGTGAATGAGTCTAAAAGCCATGTTTATGTTAGTGAAGGTGACCCTTGCATTAGAAGGAATTTAATTGAAGCTAGTGGTTTTGAGGAAGGGAGTCTTCCAATAAGATATTTAGACTTGCCCCTAATCAGTACAAAATTAAAGAAGGAGCATTGTTCACAGTTGGTGGACATTTTCACTGAAAGAATTTCCGGGTGGGCTGTCAGGTATTTGTCTTATGCAGGTAGACTAATGTTTATAAAGTCCATTCTTAGCAGTTTACATGTATTTTGGTGCACTGCTTTTTTGCTTCCTAAAGCAGTTGTAAAAGTTATCGAGACTAAGTGCCGAAATTACTTATGGGCTGGGGGAGTAAGGAAGACTATTGCTCCTGTGGCATGGAAGGAAGTATGTTTGCCAAAAAGAGAGGGAGGTTTGGGCGTTAATGATATAGTGCTTTGGAATAAAGCTTCTATTTGTAAATAAATTTGACAAATTTTAGTTGTTAAAGAATCCTTGTGGGCTATATGGGTGAATCATACTAAGCTTAGTAAGTTGACTTATTAGGGTGTCAGGAAGCCCCCTGATTGCAGCTCTTTGTGGAGTAATCTACTGAAGCTTAGGGATACTTTTAAGGGTTTCTATGGCTATCAGTTGGGAAGGAATAAGGATTTTAGTTTTTGGTTTGATCCTTGACTGCATGGAAGAGCCTTAAAGGATTTGTTTTCACTAGTTTCTTACGGAGATGCTGATGTAAAACGACTTGCTCGAGTTAAAGATGTTTGGGGTCTGACAGAAGGGATGTTGCCTGACCCTATAACTGAAGGTGTTGCTACTGCCTAGGAATTAGTGAGAGAAACTCCATGAAGGGCTGACTGTGATGATAAAGTTATATGGACTGCTCATCCTTCAGGTACATATACTATCTCTTCTGGTTTTAATGCGATTCGTAGAAAGGGATGTATAGTACCCTAGTTTTCTCTTGTATGGAAAAATAGAAATGTGATGAAACATTGTTTCATTGTTTGGCTTGTTGTGAAAAATCGATTGGTTGTGTGTGATAGATTGTTCAAAGGGGGGTGTGTAATTCGAACTTGTGTCCATTCTGTCAATTAGAAAGTGAGACAGTTGCGCATTTGTTTTTTGCTTGCCATTTTCACGGTTGATCTGGGTTGACATTATGCCTAGGGTGAATCTTACTAGACTTCCATTCTGTTGGCGTCGTGAATTGGCATGGTTTGCTAGGAGAGCTAGTGGCAAGGCTGCTTTAGCAAGTATTAGAAGATGGGTCTTCTTGGCCATGATTTACTTCATTTGGCAGGAGAGGAATAAACTGGTGTTTAGAGGAGAGCCTTGTAATCATTTGAGAGTTATAGGTTTTGTTAAAAATATAATTGCTTTGTCGATGATGTATAGGGGAAAGAATAGATATGATGGATGGATAGATAGGTGGAGGTAAAAAGTGCAACATGTTGCACTTCATTTTGATAGTTTTAAGTTGTATATTTTCTTGGTTCAATAAAAAATTTAACTAGTTGACCAAAAACTAATTCCAATGGATAATTACATACTAACCTGGATGGGAAATAACAATAAATTATTTTCATGTTATAAAGAGATAAAATTGGGATGCAGGTCGTTCAGTAACAATGGCAGCAGGTTCGGATAGTATCCAATGGCGGCCAAGCAAGACAGGTATCTATTCTATCAAATCGGCCTATGATGTTTTGCACACTAGATCTGAATATATCAAATGGGCACGTATTGTGTGGGGTAAGGTTCTGAATCCTTGTTTTAGCTTTATTGGTTGGCTGGCCGTGTTAAATAGACTTGCTGTAAAGTCTAGATTGTTTAGATGGGGCATTTGTAGGGATGATACATGTGTTTTGTGTTCTTCTGAGGTGGAGACTAGTGATCACTTATTCCTTTCTCGTTTGGTATGGGATGGTGTGATGCGAGTGGGACGTATTTCGAGGCCCCCTCAGGTTTGGAGGCGTGAGCTGGCTTGGTGGTGTAAGAAGGTGCCCGAAAAATCACAATTGGCAGTTTTACGCTGATTACTGTTGATGGCTGCTATTTACTATATCTGGAAAGCTCTTAATGAGCTCATTTTTGCACACAGGCCGATCAGATTGCAGCAGGTGATTGGCAACATAAGAGAGGCTTTTTTATGTTTCTCAACATACCTAAATAATAGGGAGTTTAATAGGCTTATATATCAGAGTGAAATCATGTATAGCTTGGAGAGTTTTGATATCTCTGTTATAGTTTAAAGTGTATGAACTTGTTTCTCGACTTTTTTTGGCCATGGTGAATAAAAACTAGTTTACCAAAAAAAAAAAAGAGATAAAATTGTAGTTTGCTCCCGATCAAGATCTAGCTAACACCTGGACGTCACCATCGGATGGATAGCAGTCGCTCACGACCCTTATTCCGATGGATGTTCCAAAGACTCTCGCTCTCTCCCTCATTATTATAAAAAATAATAATTCGAAGTTAATTAACATGTTTTTGTTTGGACTTTTTCTTTTTGATAAAAGAGGTATTATTATGCTTAAATTTATAAATAGCGAGTCAAATTGTGAATTCTCAATTAGTTTACGCATCATGATTGATTCGGGATGGCCTAGCCAGTCATGTCAAACAATAAAATCATTTGAATTAGTAAACTTTTGTTTACATATGTTTCAATTGTACTAAATTTTGTATTGTATAATCCAGAAGAAAGAGTATTCAACTTTTCTAAAATACATTTCTTCTCTTCTATGATTTTTGTGATTAGTAAATACTCAATATCATTCTCATTTATAGTCTAAACATGATACCCATTCTGTCGAATATTTTTGAAACTTAGCAAGTTTTTTTGGAGACTTATTGGGAGAAAATAAAGCATCTTCTATTATAAATTTTGTTCCTTTAGGAAATAAAATGGTAGCTCTTTGGAAGCCTTTAATTATATTTTTATTATCAATAATTGTGTTAACATTTGCAATATTAATGCACATAGTCAAGTGAGAAAAATATTTTCTATCTCTCAAAATAGTATGCGTTGTGACACTGTCTGCGAGACATGTATCTTCTTTATTATTCTTTGGTCTAACCATACAATTTGGATCGTCCATACTCTTCATTAAAACAAACATATATAATAAGTGAGAAATAAAAAAATACATAATTGATTATTCATATTTATTTATTAAGAAAAATAGCATTACAATGAGAATAAAGAAAACACATAAAAGTAAAAACATATGATAAAAACATATTATGAGACCCATCCATTCAACAAGCAATGCTAACAATAAATCAATTATTTAACAATAGAAAAATGTTAATTCATCGCTATATTTTTGTGATTGAGCTGTGATATTGTACCGACACACCTTATACTTTGGAAATACAAAATCCTTGAGAAGACCCCAATGTAGGAAAAGCGTGTGAGCAGATGAGATCACGCCGAAGAATCCCATGGAGAAGAATAACGTGGCCCTGAAGGAACGAAAACGAGGCGCTGAGAGAGCATGGGGAAAGGAGTGTGATAATGGCTAGGAAACTGAGAAGGTTGATTGTGGTTAGATACACGGAACCGAAATGGAGCTGGGATCTAATGGAGTCTCACGTTGGAATGCAAGCAGAATCTCTCAACCTGATTACGTCGGCATCCTTGGATGAGCCTACCACACATATGATCACCACACTCGCAGAGTGGTTACCTGTCGATACAAAGTTAGTAATAGGTGGTACTAGGAACTACGATGTAAACTGGCCGATAAACCAGGAAGATGGACGTGGACAAATCCTAGATCAAATTCAGACTGTTTTGAAGGAACTTCAACCGCTAATGATCTAAGTCCATATTAGTCTTTGTGCCCAAATTTGGTGAGCTTTTAGAGGATATCCTGGACATCGATGATGCCATCGATGTGCCAATTTTGAATGCGCGACCACCTGAATATGGCTGCGAATGGGGAGCCCCTGAAAGACGATGTGGCAAGCATGCGCCTACTCCTGAAACAAAGACACGAGGTCTGCGCACTTTTGAAGGCGGTCGGCGATCTGCTAGGGAAATCATCTCAGGGAGTTGAAATTGCCAATTCGGCAACCCTCCGGGGGACGCTTCAGCATCCAGCCGCACATGCGCCCTCCACCTCTACAAAGGACCGTCTTGATGACTCCATATCTTTATACCTGATTCCGGCAGCTGTGATAGGTTACAAGGAGAGTGATTACAAATAGCCACATATTTTTTTTCCATTCACAGACCCCTACCTACTGGATTAAGGGACGATGCGTTGAACCAGCACACCAACCTAATGTTATATCCTAGAACATTCTTGTAAAATGTACGGATCACGTATATATTTTTCAAAGAGACACGTTGTCACTTAGCTTTGTATACTACTAATGAAAATATGACATGAAAACTTAATAAATATATGTAAGTATCTATACAGCTTTATTTATTTGACCCCATCAACCCATCCGATTTGGTGATGTCCACATGGTAGTCTAGATGTGACACAAACATCACGAGGAGAATATGCATGCACACATGGAATCAGTTGCATTCATTTTAATTTGAGACCTGATTTTTGAACTCATTTTTCCTCAAGAAAAAATGAGTCCCTTTATCACTGTTGTTACAATTTCATGCATTATATTTGCATGCCAATTCTTTGAAGCTGAGTTGGGGTCCAATCCCTCGTTTGTATGGCGGAGCA
The DNA here is from genome assembly GCF_046630445.1 of Rutidosis leptorrhynchoides. NCBI lineage: Eukaryota > Viridiplantae > Streptophyta > Magnoliopsida > Asterales > Asteraceae > Rutidosis > Rutidosis leptorrhynchoides. The sequence continues at coordinate 93,250 of NW_027266365.1, read as the reverse complement.
TATTACAAGGGAGAGATGTTCTTTTCGCAGGCTCTGAATGGCATGTTGGAACAGGGCAAAACATCTGTGTTTGCAAAGATCATTGGGGACTAATCTGGTCTTAATTTGAGGCACCAGAGAAAGCGTCACTAAAAGAACACGGGATTTATTGCGTCTCCCAATTATTGGATAGGCAGCCAGGCTTGTGGAATGAAGCTTTGCTACAGTCGATTCTAAGGCCACAACTTGTTAACCAGATTTGCAGGACTCCAATTTTTACAAATAAGCTGATCTTCTTCCATGGAAAAAAAATAAAGAACAACTCCTTTTCAGTAAGAAGCGCTTATTATGTGGCTTTGGAGTTGAGGCAGAATCGAAATTATATTGCGCCTTTCCCGAGATTCTGGAAAATTATATGGAACCTTCATGTCATTCAAAAGATCAGGCTTTTCTTATGGCGGCTCGGCCACTAAAGCCTGGCCACTCGTGACATTCTCCGCTCTAGAGGTATGAATTCTAGCCTGTTTTGCCCCGTTTGCGACTCGGAACCTGAGAATATTGCACATTTGTTTCTGTCTTGATGTTGGGCTGTCAAATTTTGGTCTTGTGTGTTTCCTAATGCCGATATTTCATCTTAGAGAAATGAGAGCTTTTTCCAATGGTACTTCAGAATGCATGATTCGTTAAATATTAGCTCATGGATTACACTGAATGTGGGGCTTTGGGTTACATGGAAAAACTACAATGACGCTTGGACAAATGCATCATGTGCACTATTGATAAACATACAGCTGGTGAGATGATCTCTCTGTTTTCTATTAACCTTTTTTTATATTAAGGAATGCAAAGCTTGTACAAGTTATTTATAATAGAATTTTACATTGGATTCTATTCTAATAGTTATGGAATAAATAGTAGCTTAATCTAATCAAATCTAAATCAACTGAAATTAGTGGAAAAGAAGAGATTGTGGTATGGTGAGGAGATTGTGGTATGGTGGGGAGTCAGGCCGGAATGGCCTGAGCTGCCTGAGTTTCCGGTGACGTGAAGCTGAAGCAAAGCATGGCTGATGTGATGATTTAGATTAGTTGGCTTCACCACATCACAGGGGCCCAAACACAAGAGCTTGGTCCATTGTGAGACAGCCCACTTGACAAGCCCACTTTTCTATCTCTCCTTCAACGTGATTCTGCTCTCTTCTTCTTCATTCATTCTGCTTTCTTTCTTTCATTTCTGCTTTCTTCTCTGCTCTCTTCTTCTTCATTTCTGCCCTCTATGTCATACAAATTCAACACCCCCCCGCAAGCCGGATTCGTGGATTCGTCCACAAGGCCGAGCTTGGACATGAAAAACCTAAACGCCGGTCCACGCTGAGCTTTCGTAAAGAAATCAGCGATTTGTAGTGACGACGAGATAGGTTTTAGGTGAATTGATCCAGCCCTTACTTGATTCCTGACGATGTGGCAATCAATCTCGATGTGTTTTGTCCGCTCATGGAATACTGCATTGCGGGCAATATGCATCGCCGATTGATTGTCACAAAACATAATTGCGGCGTGAGGATGACTGATGTGGAATTCTTGCAATAAGAAGCGGAGCCACTGCAGCTCACAGGTTGTCATCGCCATGGCGCGATATTCAGCCTCTGCTGATGATTTAGAAACTGTTGATTGCTTTTTTTGATTTCCAGGAAATAAGAGCTTCGCCGAGGAAGACGCAAAATCCGGTGACGGATTTTCTAGTTTCCGGGCACTTTGCCCAGTCTGCGTCAGAGTATGATTTGAGACGGAGTTCGTTGTTGACAGGGAAGAAAAGACCTTGTCCGGTGCATTTCTTCAGGTAACGCAAAACTCTGTTTCCTGCTTGTAAATGTGCCTGAGTTGGATTTGACAGAAATTGTGATAAAAATTGAGTAGATTGAGAAATATCCGGTCTTGTGTGTGTCAGGTATAATGGCTTGCCGATCAATGTTCGATAAACAGAAGGATCCTCCAGTGGTGGAGAATTTTCTGGGAATTCCAGTGAATGCAACATAGGCGTGGGAGATGCCTTGCAACCCAAAAATCCAAACTCAGTAAGTAGCTCTAATGCATACTTTCTTTGGCACATGTGTATCCCCTGTTTGGATCTTGAAATTTCAAATCCTAGAAAATATTTTAGGACTCCCAAATCTTTTATGCTGAATGTCTGGTGTAGAAATTCCTTTGTCTCAACAATAAATTGATCATCATTTCCAGCTATAATTAAATCATCTACATAGACCAAAACAGCAGTAAAGGATTGACCTGTAGTTCTGATGAAGAGAGAATAATCAGAACTTGATTGTGTGTAGCCAAAATCTATTAATGAGTGGGTCAATTTGGAATTCCATTGTCTACTGGCTTGCTTTAACCCATAAAGGGATTTAATTAGCCTACACACTTTTCCAGGTGGGATGTTGGATCCAGGAGGAGGCTTCATATATACTTCTTCGTCTAGATCACCATGAAGAAAAGCGTTATTGATGTCGAGTTGGGCAAGATGCCAATTCTTTGCTGCAGCAATGGTGAGTAGTACACGAATTGTAGTGAATTTCGCCACTGGCGAAAAAGTCTCATAATAGTCCAACCCCTCCTTTTGAGTATAGCCCTTTGCCACTAGACGTGCTTTGTGTCTCTCTATTGATCCGTCTGATTTGTGTTTAAGCTTGAAAACCCATTTACAATCGATAGCATGTTTACCTTTAGGCAAGTCAGATATTTCCCATGTTCCATTGTCAGATAAAGCCCTCAATTCGCTTTCAATGGCATTCTGCCAATTCTCACTTTCCATTGCTAGATTGTATGTGTATGGCTCTTTTTCACAACAAATTTTGAGTGTAAAAGCTAGATGGTTACGAGACATTTTAGAATGAGAAAAATGATTGAGAATAGGATGAGGACTACCTGTGATTGAGATGGATTTGGAATCCTTGAGGACCGAAAGATGATCTTGCTGAGACAAAGCTTTGATTAGATTACAATGATATTCCTGCAAAAGTCTAGGTGTGAATCTGGTCCTGGTCGATCTCCTAACTTGTGGTTGTTCATTTTCATTTTCTACAGGCTCTATGCATTTTGTGTTTTCTAAGGGCTCAGGTAAAATCTTAGTTGGAGGTCCTAAGGATGACAAGAAATCAGCATCAATATTTTCTAAGTCATCTTCATAAGACTCACTGGACTCTACTGAAGGAAAAGGTAAGACTATGCTATCTAGATCCATGTGAGGTCCATTATATGGAAAAATATGCTCGTAGAAAATGGTATGCATGCTGACCTGAATACTATGATTGTCTAAATTTAGAACCTTGTATCCCTTTGTTCCTGATTGATGACCTAGCAATACACACTTAGATGATCTTGGAGTGAATTTGGTTTTATTTCTGTGTAAAGTTGATGTAAAACACAAACAACCGAAAACCTTCAGATGTGATAAGTCAGGTATTTTGTTGTACAAAAGCTCAAAAGGAGTTTTATCTTTCAAAAGAGGAGTGGGAGTTCTGTTTATTAGATGAACTGCATGTGAAATGGCAAAGCTCCAAAATTTCAAAGGTAATTTACTTTGAAATAGTAGAGCTCTTCCGATATTTAAAATGTGTTGATGCTTTCGCTCAACTTTCCCATTTTGTTCAGGGGTCTCAACACAAGAAGTTTGATATAAAATCCCATTTGATGCATATAATTCACAATTTTTATTCCTGACCATTATCACTTCTGATGGTTTTGATGTTTTTCTTGAAATGGATTTGAATCATTTTATAAAACTGTGAAATCAATGTTCGTGTTTCTGATTTTTGTTTCATCAAGTATATCCAAGTGTGTCTACTAAAATCATCAACAATAGTCAAAAAATATCTGTATCCATGTATGGAAGATGCAACCGGTCCCCATATATCCATGTGGATTAAATCAAAAGACTCCTTGACAAAAGATTGACTGATAGAAAATGATAACTTCCTTTGTTTAGCAAAATGACATATCTCACACACATGATCATGATTGAAATTTATCTTTTCATTGATTTGCTTAAAGGAAGGTAATCTGGCATTAGACGGATGTCCTAGTCTAAAATGCCACACATCAAAAGTTTTCTTAATTTCATTAGACACTACATTGACAGAGGAAGATTTTTTACTAGAAAAGCTATCATGATTTCCAAAAGACTCTGTCAAGTTCATGTAATATAATCTCTGCCTTTCATCAGCTGATCCAATCATCCTCATTGATTTCAAATCCTGCACAAGACACTTTTTAGGGTATACCATTATTACACAATTAGAATCATGTGTTAACCTATTTGCAGAAATCAAGTTGAAAGCAAAAACAGGAGCATATAAAACATTCTGAAGTGTGATTTCTGGTGTTAAGACTATGGTTCCTATGTGTGTTATTGGTATAAACTCTTTGTTTGGCAGCTGAATTTTATGATTTGAGACAGGTTTTAAAAATTTGAATGAATTTTTGGAACAACAAATGTGATCAGTAGCTCCTGTATCCAATAGCCAAAAAACAGATTTTTGAGAAGTGAGAACATTCAGCTTACCATTGAAAGCTTGTGAGGTACTTGCCATGTTACTGGAGGATGTCTAGATTTGTGAAATCTGAGCTTGCTTTTTCAGGTTATCATACTCCTCTTGTGAGATGGAGATTGTGGTCTTTTCATTGTTTCCTTCTTGAACAGCATCTGCAGCATTTACAGACCCATTCTTTGTGAATTTAAAGTTGGGCGGAAAACCAACTTTTCTGTAACACTTTGCGGCAATGTGACCAATTTTTCCACAATGAGCACATATTGGCCTGCCATCTGGTGCCTTCTTGAACTGTGTCTGATTGTTGCTTTGCTGGTTTTGAGTTTTTGCAGAAGAGTAGGCGGCAAGACTGGATATTGGCTGCTCGAAGAGAGGCACATTTTGCCTCTCAAACCGTGCTATGGTCGAGAAGACTTTTTGCAGTGAAGGTAATGGCTCCATCATCATTATCTGAGACCTTGAGTGAGCATACACTCCATTTAGTCCCTTCAGAAATCTTATAACCTTGTCTGCTTGATAGTATGAGACCATGATTGGCCTTAGCTCACAGCTGCACGCTTTTTCACATACACAGTCTGGAATTGGCCTTAAATCTTCATACTCGTCCCATAGTGTTTTCATTTTCGTGTAGTAGTCTGTGACATTCAAGTCTCCTTGTGAAAGAGAGAATATTTCCTGCTGCAAATCTGCTATTCTTGTGATATCTCCCCTTGCAAATCTTAATTGCAAGTCTTTCCACATTTCTTGAGCCGTTTGGAACCTTGAAATGCTCAGTTTGATTGAAGGGATGACAGAGTTCATTAGCCAGCATGAAACCATGATGTTGCAGCGATCCCAGTGAGGGAATTTCTCATCATTGGCTGCTGGTTTTTTGATGCTTCCATCCACAAATTTGAATTTGATTTTCGAGCGCAGCACCATTATCATGGAGCGAGCCCAAGAATGGTAGTTGTTACCATCCATAGGAGGAGAAACCAACACAAGAGATGGACTCTCATTGGCATGGACATAGTAGTCCGAGGTTGGTGAAAGATCCAAAGTTTGAGCAGATGATTCTATAGACGTTCTTGAGAGGTCATACAGATTTGAGTGAGAAGAATTTGTTTTGAGTTGAGTGAATTTTGATGTTGATTGTGAATGAAAGTTAATATGCAAAAGAGAAATCTCTTATGGCTCTGGTACCATATTGAAAAACATACAGCTGGTGAGATGATCTCTCTGTTTTCTATTAACCTTTTTTTATATTAAGGAATGCAAAGCTTGTACAAGTTATTTATAATAGAATTTTACATTGGATTCTATTCTAATAGTTATGGAATAAACAGTAGCTTAATCTAATCAAATCTAAATCAACTGAAATTAGTGGAAAAGAAGAGATTGTGGTATGGTGAGGAGATTGTGGTATGGTGGGGAGTCAGGCCGGAATGGCCTGAGCTGCCTGAGTTTCCGGTGACGTGAAGCTGAAGCAAAGCATGGCTGATGTGATGATTTAGATTAGTTGGGCTTCACCACATCACAGGGGCCCAAACACAAGAGCTTGGTCCATTATGAGACAGCCCACTTGACAAGCCCACTTTTCTATCTCTCCTTCAACGTGATTCTGCTCTCTTCTTCTTCATTCATTCTGCTTTCTTTCTTCTTCATTTCTGCTTTCTTCTCTGCTCTCTTCTTCTTCATTTCTGCTTTCTTCTCTGCTCTCTTCTTCTTCATTTCTGCCCTCTATGTCATACAAATTCAACATGCACCGCCCCTTTCTGCTTCTTTGCTGGTCCGTCACGTAGCTCAGCTCTCGGACAGCCCGACGCAAGTCCAGACTATCTCCCCCAACCGCTGGCTTCCACCACTAGGTACTTTCAAGATTAACACGGATGCATCTCTTTTTAGGGATTTGGGTTATTGGGACCTGGGAATTGCTGTGAGAGATCATGTGGGAGAAACTATTTGCTATCAATCTGTGTTCGAACCTTGACTCATGTACATTGCCTATGCCGAATCCGTAGCTTTACTAAAGGGAGTTTTATTAGCAAAATCTTATGGCTTTTTGAATGTGATACTAGAATCTGATGCATTGATGGTGGTTAGCGATGCAAATAGCATCGGCCCCTCGTTTTTGTCGTGCAGAGAGATCATAGCTAGGATTAGGACTCTAGCAACTGAATTTGTATCATGTACGATAGCTTTTGTGCCAAGATCTAGTAATCAGTTAGCCCATTGCATTGCTAACTTAAAAAGCAATTGGCAAGGGAAATTATTTCCTTCTTTGATTTTTGTAGCCAACAATGATATTGCTTAATCATACTCCCTTGTTAACATAAAAGAAAAAAAAATATTTGCATGCCAATAGTTATAATATGATAGCAATGAATCTTTATGTTCTACAAATTAATTTCCAAAATATCCAACAAACCATCATGTTAATTTCCTTTTCTGAAGGACAATAAAAACTAAAATCTAATAACTGTCATGCAGCTCAAAATGGTGGAAGTTATAGTGGCGGCTCACTAACTAGCAGTTGTGAAACCAGCACACATGTTACCGAAAATGGCAACACAACCAATGTCCAGAATAGTGGAAACGCCACAATCTCACACGACCAAAATACTAATCAGATTAATTCTCCTCCTCCTCCTTCGCCGTGATGGAAAGTCATGATGACGGTGTAGTTTATGTTTTTCTATGAATTTCTGTTTGTGGTGCATGCATGTTTAATTAATTTCTCCAGTCCTTAAATTTGAATTACATATTTATGATCATGAATATATTGTCGACGAACTACTGTCGCTTTCACTATGCTTCTTGAGTACTTTCTTACAGGACAGAAACATTCACTTCCTATTGTTGGGAGGTATGTATATTTGTTAATTAATAGTGGAAGAATTCGAGATTTTCAGTTCATTTTAGCTAGTTTTTTCGGAATTAATTAAATGTTTTTCAGTGTAGGAGTAATAGGCTGGAGCTCGAGACTTGTCATTTGATGCTTATGGCTATTCAGTAGTCTTCATAGCAAATCTCTGCACTTTAATAATATACTAATATGTAATTACAGTCGAACATCGATAATATAATACTTGATAAACTAATAACCTCGTTAAATTAATAATTTTTTTTATCTCAAAATACGATTTTAAAGATATCGTATTTTTTCCTTCAAAAAGAAAAGATATCGTATTTCGACAAATTAATAAAATCGATTAATTATTCCATGTGTCTATCTCCACTCTGATCATCGGCAATTCTCATGAAAACCAGCTTTCTGGAAATATATCAGGATTTCTTTCCATCTTTCCGAAGCGGCAATATTTAAATTTAGAGCACAATGCATTTAATGGTCAGTTCCCATCAAACTGGGAAAGTTCCCGACATTTGTCCATGTTGTGTATCGCAGGGAATAATATTAGTGGCATCATCCCACCTGAGATCGGAAACTTAACACGGCTGCGTATACTAGATCTTTCCTCAAACAATCTAGTTGGGGAGATTCCAAAGGAAGATTAATCTGAACTTGATTTTAAGCATATTTAAACATCAATAAGATTTCTGGTTACGTATCTTCAGAAATGGGCCATTTATTTTTTGCAGGAATGCTAAAACAACACCATTTCAAATCAACTCTCCCCACACCATTTTAATTTAGCCAAAAAATTAAAGTAAAATATCTAAAATACTCTCAGCACTTAAAACAACCCTATATTTTAGAAAAATAATTTAAAAAGTCTTTCATTATTAATTCTATTTTACGTAATCAAATTAATGAATTAAAACAACAAATATTAATATCTAAAGGTATGATAGAAGTCTATGAAAGAAATATACAACATTTACAAGAACAAATTAAAGCACATCATGAAATGAAAATAATACATTATGTTGATTGTCTTATAAATCAATATGAACATACTAGACAAATATTAAAAAATGAGAAAGAATATTTAAAAACTTTAAAAATATTAAAAGTACAATTAGAAATTATATAACATAATGGCCGTAACATCTAATATATTAAAAATAAAAGAAGATTTAAAAGATATTAAAAATAAATTATATGAAAACTAAATAACTTAGAAAATATGATTATCGAAAATCACAAAATTATTGAAGGATCGTTTTCTATAATGAATGAATATATAAATTAACATAAATCAAAAGGCATACATTATTCGAAAAAAATTATCTCAAAAATCTTCAAGATCTATTAGAAAATAAAAATGAAAAAATTTCTTAGGAGGAAGAGATATTATAGAAAAATTAAATGAAGAATTAAATTCTGAAAAAGAAAAATCTATAATCCAATACCCAAATATTCAACAAGAAATTATTATTACAAAACCCAAAAGAATAATCACTTTAGAGTCACCCCGTAAACTTATATAATGGAATCAAAAAATATATCCGATCAAACATCAGAAGTTAGACAACTTTTATCTCAATTAAAAATTATTGAAGAAGAAAAAGAAACTTATGAACATAAAAATTATAACATAGATGATGATAAAAAAGAAGTAGTATATGGGTATGAATCAGAAGATGATTTACAATTTAGAATGAAACTAGAAGAAATTCCAGAATCAACTTCAGGTCATAAAAGGAGAGAGAATTTTATCATAACGATTATATGAATGAAAAAGGTTATAATAGACAAAATGATAAATAGAAAAAATTCCCTGATGAATATACATCATCAATTAAAACTAATATAGATATTCTAAATCTAGATTGTGTACAGAATAAATAGAAAGTTTTAACTCTTTGGATGAATAATACATGATTATTAATTCAATTAGAAAAAATATTTCAAGATTTTAATCCTAATTTAGTTTGGACTTTTGTTACTTATAAAGTAACAGGATATGTAAAAAATTATTTACAAACTTTACCACAAACACAAATATGTATTTTACTAAAAGATAAAATAACAAACTCAAAAGTTTTCTTAACATTAATAGATACCATAAATAGAGAATTCCTAAGAAAATGTGATGTAGATAAGAAAAAAGCAACTGAAGCCGCTGAAACAGAAAAAGCTTTATGGCATTTTAATAATATACAAATTTGTAATATGTGTGATATAAAATCCTATACATGTGAATTTCAAAAATACTATTATAAATTACCTGCATAATCTAGAGAAGCACATAAAGAAACATATTTAAATAAATTACCATGACCACTAAGTAAAACTATAAAAGATATATATATATATATATATATATATGATAGAAGTAAAAAATAATAGAATAGCTCATACATTAGGAGGAGTTATAGAAATAATTCAAAATTATATAGGTGAACAATGTTTACGACGATCAATAAAAAACCAACTTAAACATCTTACTGGATAATTATGTTGTAAAAATAATCCTAAAATACCCGGTAATTATGGATGTAACAAAGAAAAAAGAAAAGTTGTAAAGAAATATATATGGAAGAAATTTCCGAGAAATAAATATAAAAAATACAACTATAGAAAAAATAACTTTAGAAAACAAAAGTTTTTTAAAAGAAAATTACCCTATAAAAAAGAAAAATATTGCCCTAAAAATAAGAAAACATGTAGATGTTTGTTACGTAATGAAGAAGGATATTATGCAAATAAATACCCTAATAAAAAAAATTGAAAATAAAAAGAAACTAAAAATATTTAATATAGCAATAGAAAAAAATCTAAAACCAATAGAAAATTCAGATTCTGAAATAGAAGAAATATATGAATTAGTATCTAATAGTCAATCTTATGATTCAAAAAAAGATTATTCATCTTCAAATGAATAAACCTAATCAAAATTGTACATTCACAGAAATAAAATACAAAGAAAAGTCTTATGATGGATATATAGATATAGGAACAACTTTATGTTTTGTTTCAACTAGAATTCCATTTCAATGGAATAAATTATAAAAACCACTAGTAATATCAATTGCAGATGGAAGCAAACATCTTATATGGAAAGCATCTGTTTTAATATTAAGATTTTTCCTATCAGTTAATCATTTGAAACTAGTTGAAATTTTCATCCGCTTAGAAATTTTGAAACTTTTGGTATTATAGAAAATTTTGATATTAGAGCTAGCAAGAAAAATAATGAATTTCATTGAAGGAATAACACAATGAATATATATTATGAATCTAAGTAAAAATAATCCAGATTTTATTAATTTAATAAATCAATGCAAAGATAAAATAAATAAGTGTCATAACGATCTTAGAATTATTATGGAATTAGACAATGGAAACATTAGAATACTAGATGATTTACGATTAAAAAATATCACATAAGATTGACCTTTACCGTGTCATAATGGAACAATTTAAACTTTATAATAGATAAATATGGATAAAGAAGTAGGTTCAACATCATCATCAATAAATACTATCGATTATTTAGATTTACAAGAAAAAAAATATATCTTCAAGAGAGATATTTTAGTTAATAAAAATATAAACAAGAAAATTAAAAAAGAAAAATTAAATCTAAAAGAATGATAAGATATAAAGAATTCTTATTTAAGAAACATTCTGACTAGAACAAATATACTTTATTTTGGATAAATCATTGCTGAATATCCAATAGAAATTTCAAATACATCTAGAGAAATAAGTATACCTATTATAAATGGTAGAGAAATTAAAGAAAAAATTAATAACCTAACATAAAAGAAGAAGAAAGGGATAAAATTGATTATATTCATATATCATCTGTTCAAATTTTAATAAAATCAACATTCATGGAAGGAATAAATTCACCAATAAGACTAGCAATTTGCAATGATAGAATTTAAGACCCAGATAGAATAATAGAAATAGTAAATGGAAATTTAGCATATACAAAATTAAAATTTAATGTATCACTACAATTAGAAATACCTTTATGTACAGAAAATATAGATAGATCATTAATAATAGCATATAAATTTTACGGAGATAATTTAATGGTAAAAAAAGACTACCCATTCACAATAACTTACGAAATAAAATATGCTTTATCAAATAGTTATCATAGTATACAATTTAAAGATAAAGATAAAATTTATTTAGAAGATTTATTTGGTGTCACAGCAAAAGTAAGAACAATAAAAACAACACCAATAAATTCAATTTAGATAATATGATAACAAAATAGTAAATATTTAGTAGGCCAAATATGAGATTAATCAGAGATAATATTAATTATAAAGCAGAAGAAGAATCATCATCATCTAATTCATCTACTAATAATAATATATAAAAAGAACTATTAAAATTAAATAATCATATACTAAAAATAGAATCTAAACTAAAAAATTTAGGAATAAAAAAGGATATAAATGTCTTTCTACATATCAAACCCATTAAATCCAAAAAGAGTTGATTCTATTCCAATTGATATGGAGTTGGAATAGCACGCCTCTATTTTTTGTCGCATCCATTCATTTAACCTGCAAATGGCCACTATTGTCCTCTCTTGGATTAGTTCATATCCAACCATATATAATGCTCGTCGACTTTTCCTTAGTCAAATTTAAATTTCTGTTTCCATATTTTCCTATGGTAAATTTTATAAAAAGACTTTTTATTTCACGTACCGATAGATAGATACGTCATAAATTAAAAATATATAAATTATTTGTATAAAAGATATGATAAATATATCACACAAATAATATACATGTCGAAATGTAAATGGAGTGTGTAAGTGCACCTAAGAATTTCTATTTCTCTCATGCTCCTCCTTATTCAAAGTAATCCATTTTTAGAGAATACTGGTATTTAGGGGGTTGTAGGATGCACGACGTCACTTAGCATATTTAAGTAGTGCCGGCCAAGATATTAAGATTAATTTCTATGACAAATGGGTGGCTAATCTAGAGAATTGTCGTATTTTGCCCTTAAATGATTCATTTGATAAACATTTCCGTGGCTTCTCTTATTAATTCATATGACTTCTCTTGGAACGGATCGTCTTCAACAATTGTTTTCTCCTTCTCAACAAGCAGCTATTGTTGCTACTCCACTGATTGCTGCATCTGCAAATGATCGTTTTATCTGGCTGGGATCTCTGGATGGAAGATATACAGTTCAAACAGGTTACTATGTGGCTCGGGACTTCCTACTGCGCAAGAAGAATTGGTCGCCATTATAAGTCTCTTTGTGCACTGGAATAAGCTGTGGTCGATTAAATTACCTCCTAACATTAAAACTTTCTGTTGGAAGTTATGTAAAGGGGTTTTAGCGACTACAGATCATCTCATTCATCGAGGTATATGTCCTTTATTAGTCCTGTTTGTTCGGTATGTGGTACTACAGATGAATCCATTTTACATCTGTTTCGGGATTATTGCTGGTCACGGCAAGTATGGTCACTGTTGAACATGAATGAAGTGTTTGAGGATTTATCCGGGAATGTATTTTGTTGGTTGAATAATATCTTTTCAACTATAAACGTGGAAAGGCTTGTTATGTTCATCCTCACTGCATCATGGATTTGGAGAACAGCAATAAAGTGGTATTTGATTTCTTGTGTGAAAGACCGTCTGCTAGTGTTTTTGGCATTAGGCAATGGAAAGAAAATCTTCTATGGCTGGATCAGATTACATTACAGACAAAACAGAATGCACCTGTTGCTGAAGCAAGCTGGAGACCACCAGATTTGGGTTTTGTTAAAATAAATGTCGTGCTTCCTTTATTTATGGTTCAACATCAAACAGTTATGGGATTGTGGCTAGGAATCGACAAGGTTGTGTTCTTGAAGCCAAATGGGGCAAGTGAGGGCCTACAGAGGATGCATTCCATGCTGAAGCTAGTGCTGCAATGAAAGCGTTTATGTTGGCAAGACGGCTGGGATTTCAAAGAATTCAAGTGGAGGGAGATTGTCTAAGATTGATTAATGAACTTAAGAACCCAAGACCGAGTCTCACAAGTTCGGGTATTCTGATTGATGAAATTAAGGCATTAGCAGCTTCGTTTGCATTTTGTTCCTTTAGTTTTGTTAAAAGATCAGCTAATAAGATAGCAGATGGTCTAGCTCGTTTACATTTTAACTTAGCATCAAAACGATTTACTGATGTTTCTCTACCATCTGCTGTAGTGGATTTGGTCCATTTGGACGCAGTATTTTAATGAAATTCTCTACTTATTATAAAAAAAAAAAAGTGATTAATTTCTATGATGTTTTTAGACAATATATTCACATCATAACGATTCTCGTCTCACCTATATAAATATCAAAGAATTATAACAAATATAAGTTCATACACAATTAAATCATTTTCTTAATACAAATCAGGCCAACTGAAAAAGAGATAAATGTTAAATGGGGAAGACGTCTTTTAAAGTGCCAATTCTAGTTTTCTTGGCTGTTGTGTCTTGTAAGTGCTAATTTAATTGTTATTAATCTGTATCTATTTTGAAAACCTTTTATAACTATCATCACAAACATGGTAAAATACATCTTTTTTTAGGTGTAATGATGTGTGAGGCAACAACTGAATTCAAAGTTCAGGAATTGCAAGGAAAATGATAGTTCTTGGAATTGCCAAACTGTCAAAGATTGCACAAAGACATGTCCGCAATGTTATAATCGGCAATGCTCTGGTGGTAAATGCATATGTTCTATATGCATGTCATCCTCCCTCTGAAGGATATTGTACAAGTTGTTGTAGAAAGTACTGATTTTGTGTTCACCGGAATATAGCTTTTCCGATCAAATATCCGATGAGACAATAACAGAAGATTCGTACTAAGTTTACTGCAGAAAATAAACTTGAGATCCTATCTAAACTATCCTATTTTGAAGTAAGAAAGATTTGATACAAAGAAACCACAACTAGGAGCAATTCCTAGAGCTATTTCTTGGCATTAAACCGAAAGAGAGAAGATTTAAAGAAGAGAAAGCAATAAACTTGTTTAACAGACAAAAAGCTTGAGTGAAGATATTTGCTTTCATTAAATTTTTGTGGCTGCTTACAAGCATATTTATACTACAATCCTACACGAAACCCTATTTTTGTTTGTCTTAACATGCCAACAGCTGGGCGCATTTTAATTTGTCAAGAGCATCCATTGGCTCGGAATTGAAAAAGCAAAACGGAAAAAGCTACTTTTACTGTCACGAGCCGACAGAAATAACTTGGAGTTAACTAGAGTAAAAACAGTAAAGTAAATTTCAATTTTGTAATTCTTCTTCCTGCATCTTCCCTTTTCAGCCAACAGTTTCTCTTCTTCGTTTGATCCTTGTCTGGACTAATGCTCTGTTTTTACCTCTGCTTCTGAGTATTCTTGCTTGCACAGTGTTACTTGTTCGTCAACTCGAACATCATTCACTAGTTTTCTTTCACTTATAAGCAGCATTGTGTTCAATTCTTCATTTCGAACTTCTATATATTCTCACAAAGTAAGACACATCTAAGTTGAACTTTTACCATAAATGGCAAAAAGTTTAGACACACGATCGAATAAACAGATCACAAGTCGACCAGTTTTATTCGACATTTACTCTCAAACAGTTACTCTATCTTAGCTAAGACTCAACATGACTCTAATTTATTCGATAAACTTCAACTGCAAAAAGACCCAAACACCACAAATAAAATTACAGGCAGCGACGTCCAATATACGTCACTAGAATTTAACATAACCGTCACCATAGGCCAAAAACCCCAATAGCGACGCCAAAAGTACCTGCCACAACGCTTAAAAAAGCGTCACCTCAACCAACGTAGCGGTTGGTATATAAACATCGCTATAAGGGCATGCATGCCGACGGTTAGCTAACCGTCACCGGAATGTAGCTAAGGTGGCGCAAAATATTCATCGTTGTAAGGTGTCGTCTAAAAGTTGAGTTTGGTCAAGGGCGACGCTTACATAAAAGATAAAGTGACGGTTTAAATCGTTAGCAAAGCAACGTGATAAACGTCACCGCATTTATCGTGTAGCATCACGCTTGTTCAAAACATATCCGTCGCCATAGAAGTCTGTTTTAATGACGTTTGTTGCCAAGTTAACCGTGACTATATGTATTGAAAAGCCTTCGCTTGTTCAAAACAAAATCGTCACTATATGTTAATTATACCTACTATTTTTCTTAAAAAACCGTCACAATAGATTGTAACAATAGTTACGCTAGTTCATAACTTAAGCGATGCTAAATGGATTGGTTGTAACTACGTTTTGAATATTCATAATCCGTCACCCTAACCATTTGTAATCGCTACGGTTACTTTCAAAATTAGTCGTCTATACAATAAATAAACCAAAATTAATTTTCAAAAATATAATTTTCCAATTTTGGTACCTATTAATAAAATAAATATAATTAGAAATTATAGCATTAAAATGAAATTTAGAGTAAAACAAAAATATTTAATGTATTTTGATAAATAAGATGCAAATTATAAAAGTACTAAATAATTGCATAAAGCAACAATTTGCTAAAAAGTAACTATAAAAACTAATGATTGTTGGATTCCATCCGCTCTTCGAATTTCAGTAATCGTGCTTCTAATTCTTCATTTTTCTTCTTTGTCCTCTCCATTTCAACAAGCAAAACGCTTCATTCGTAGAAATTGAACTTGATCGTGATTCGTGAATGATCCTTATCGCAACTTGATCTCACAATATCCTTTGAAAGATTTCTCATGAGCATCGGTCGACATCTCTTGTCTTTCCCCTTAATTCTAGCATAGCCATCACCTTCTCCCTCCCATGGTCTATTTGCATTAGTAGGTGTTCTTTTCTTACGAATCAATGTTGGTTTCTTTCCCTTTTGCGCCATGTCCTGCCAAACATATTAAGTATAAAGTAAATAACAGGATCCTATGAAAATGACAAATAAAAAGAAAAAAATACAAAGAAATCGTGAATTGGTTTTGTTCTCTAAATAACATGAGCGAAAATGGAATTGAGACAGATAAACTAACATAGGCAACCTAATACTAAACGAATTCCAGGTATTTCAACAATACTTTCTCTTTGTAGAATATACCATAGTTAAACGAATCAAGCCTTACAGTGAACAAATTACTAGACACGCTAGTAACATGCATATAGATAGGACTACTCATCTGTCAAAATTCAAGAGCTTCGTTAAATACAAGAATCACTTAGCACGGGTAATTTACCTGCTCTACCCATAAAACAGTGCACACAGCATCTGCAGCATACTTTAGAGCAAAATACCTGAACAAATGAAACCCAGAAAAGATTTAAACAACTATACTTGCTACTCAAATGGAATGCAGAGGTTCAGTTTGTAAAGTCTCCGTGCAACAATATAAGAAGTATGAGAAGATACACATCGGAGTTGGAAATTTAATACGGTGTATGTATAAGCACTTACTTTGTTACGTAGAGGTCCCAGATATTCGAAGGGGAGATGTCCTTACAGGCACCTTTTTCCATGTCAATGCCAACTTTGCTATTTCCTGCCGAATGTTCAGCATACATAGAGAATATGATTTCCATAGCATTCAGTCCAACATTTTCATCCAAGGTCTTAGGTACCATCTCAAAACTCTCAGAAAATTTCGCGATTGCATACTGATCCAACCTGTGACACAGATTCTAAGTCAATAGCTTCCATACAAAGATTCAAACTAAAGAAGAATTTCATGTTTTTCAAAATGTTCTAGACATAGTTTGTGAAATAAGAACATGAATGAAATCAAAATACCCTGCTTCTTTAAATGAAAATTCTTTCAGTCTCCTGGCCCATTCAATTTTCGTGGGTGCAGCTCCAGGTGCAATACGACTGTCCCTGCACATTGCCTGCCCAGAAGATGATAATTAACCATAGTTAAAATTTGAACATCAGATTCAAAAGTGATAGATTCTTTACAATCAATAATATTATTTTACATTGCTCAAGCCTCTTCAATACATGGTTAGAAAAGTCACCTTATAGGTATTCACTCCATCATCTACAGCATATGAACAGAAAAAGATTAATCATTTCCCAATTAAGCAATAAGGAGATTACTATTTCATTCAAATTAATGGTGACCATGAACTAAAAATCCATATGTTGGATTGTTTCACAACGCATACGTCAGAGATCCAATCATACTCCTATATAGAGTTGAGTCAAACTGTTCATCTGGTTTAGTATTTTCAAGTTTCAGTTGAAACTCCATAGGAGTTGCAAACCCATTGCTTTCATTCATGCATAATATTTCAAGCATCTCAACAACATACTTCTTCTGATGAATATGTATTCCATCACTCTTCTGTACAACCTCAAGTCCCAGAAAATAGCTCATTTCACCCAAGTCAATCATCTTGAACTCACTTTTCATGGCATTTTTGAATTCTGTTATCATCTTCTCAGTTGTGCTTATGATCAGAATATCATCAACATATAGTGAGCACATCAGTTTATCTCCATTTTCTTGCTTTATATATAAGGTAGGGTCACTTGGACTTCTGCAGAAACCTATAGCTCCTAGATAGCCATTTATCCTTGAGTACCATGCTCTTGGAGCTTGTTTTAACCCATAAAGAGCCTTCACCAGTTTGTATACTAAGTGTTCTCCTCCTGGCTTTACAAACCCCTCAGGTTGATTTGTGTACACATCTTCTTCAAGTGTTCCATTTAGGAATGCACTTTTTACACCTATTTGATGTATTCTCCAGCCTTTGCTTGTATCAGTAGTCTCACAATATGCAGTCTGGCAACTGGGGCAAAAGTCTCCTCATAGTCTACTCCATAGACTTGCCTGAATCCCAGCATAACTAACATGGCCTTGTTCTTGTTTACAGTTCCATCAGAATTGAGCTTGGTCTTGTATACCCATTTCACCCCTATTACTTTAGTGTTTTTATGTGGTTTTTCTACTAACCTCCATGTTCCATTCTCCTCAATGGCAGAAATCTCTTCTTTCATGGATTATATCCAATGCTCTTCCTTCACAGCATCTCTGAATGTTCTTGGCTCAATGCTGACTGCAACTGCACATTCCATAATATTGGCCCCATGTTCTTCTTCTTCCAAAGCATCATCAATTCCAATGAAGTCTTGATATTTACTAGGCAACTTCCTGATTCTTGTTGATTGTCTGACTTGAGGGACTGTATTTTCTAGTTCTACATTCAATTGAGATGGCTCTACTTCTCACTTATCTTCATTTTCAGCGAATTCTTCCACCAAATCTTCTGCCAGTCTCATTGGTCATTTCTCCATCACTCAATGTTCCTCCTTCATTTACTTCAACTCTGGGAGAGTCTGGAGCATTTGATTCCACCTCTTCAACACTAAAAGGAGGAATTTCTACAATGATACAACCTAGTTCTTTAACTGTTGGCGCAGTCCAACTCCATCTCTGACTTTCATCAAACCTTGCACAGTAAACTAGATGCATCTTTCCAGTTTCTGGATCAAATATCTTGTAACCTTTTGAATCCCTGCTATACCGCATCATTACTCCTGTCATGGCCTTCTCAGACAGTTTCTTTCTCTTTTGATCAAGAATATGGGCATATGCAAGACATCCAAAGATTCTCAGTCTTTCAACTGATGGTTTTACTCCAAACCACACTTTAAAAGGAGTCTTTTTTTTCAATGCCCTTGTGTATAACCTGTTTTGGACATATGCTCCACTTGAGAATGCTTCAGGCCAAAATTTCTTAGTAACTTTCATTTCAAACAACATGCACTTTCCCATCTCTATTAGTGTTCTATTCTTTCTTTCAGCAACTCCATTCTGTTGAGGTGCAAATCCCACAGTCTTTTGATGAAAGATACTCTTTTTTCCATGAACTCCTTCATCTCATTTGAGATATACTCACCACCCCTATCACTTCTGATGTTCCTGACTTTTTCTCCACACTCAGCTTGTGCTTGAGCTCTCCATTGCTTGAAGTAACTAAACACTATCTTTTCTTTTCAAAAAATACACCCAACAATATCTTGTCAAGTCATCAATGAATGTCAAGAAATATCTGCTTCCACCTAGAGAGGTAGTCTCCATAGCTCAACATAAGTCAGTGTGAACTAATTAAAGTCTTTTTGTTGCTCTCCAATTGCTAGTATGAAAAGGCTGAGTGTGACTTTTACCTCTTTCACAACCTCCACACACTTCTTTATTTTTGGTGCACAACTTTTGAATTCCCGACATAGTTTCCCTCTTTTGCATTGAGACAATAGTATCCACTCCAGCATGTCCAAATCTCTTGTGCCATAGATTAGTCAACTCCTTAAGTGTATGAGCAGCAAAGGCTCCCTAAATTTCAGTCATATCCAGTTTGAACAATATGTTTACTTGAGGAACTTTGTGAACTAGTTCTCCTTTTCCATTAAAGATTTTGCATTCTGTATTTTCAAAAACAACAGAGTAGTGTATATCCATGAGCTGACCTACACTTATGAGATTTTGATCCAACTGAGGTGTATAATAGACATTATCAAGTTTAGAGTTTCCAGTCTTTGTAGCCAACTCCACACTCCCTTTCCATTCAACTAGAATCATCTCACCATTTCCAACTTTGATTAGAACATTTACATCCTTGTCTTGACTTACAAAGACATGAACCTTGTCTTTGACTGTCTTCAGCATTTGACCGAGCGAACCTTTCAATTGAACCGATTCTGTTCTCTTCGCCCGGTTTACCTGCAACAGATTGAATTAAAGCGCTTTCTCCATCAATTTCCTTTAATAAACCCAAGGGACATTTGTTTACGATGAGATTCTCATCATCGTAATGAATCATTCCGTCAAATACATAAGAATTGAGATTTGAATCAGGCTCATGGTTACAACTGGGATGAGTTTTGGTTTTAAGGCCAACTTCTGTCCCAACCGAGTCAATGCTTCCATTTAACTCGGTTCCGTCAAATTCATTAACTGAACCATCGATTTGTTGGTTCGAAATAGGATCGAGTTCCAAACTAGGAGAGTTTTGACAATTAAGTCAACTTCTTTCCTTTCATCAACAAATTCACCGGTACCAGTGATTTTGTTAATGGTTTCATCAAGTTCATAGTAAGTTCTGAGATGAGTTTTGGTAATTGAACCAACTTCTTTCTCATTGATCACAAGATTATCCTTTCGGTTCATCTTGTGAACCAAACCGTCAATTGCATTGAGAATTTGAGTTTTAAGCTCCTCCAGCTTTTGATTTGTTACAAAACACTCCTCAACGTGAAGCGCCAGTCCTGTTGACTTCTTTTCTATCTGTCCATTTAACCCCTTGCACTCTTCCCTTGTTATTCTTTCATGCTTCCGTTCTTCTTTACTGCAAGTATCTTGTTTAGCTGCAATAAGTGATTTCTTTTCTACTCATCCTTTCTGATTAATCTCTCTTACCTCCAGACACTCTCCAAATTTCTTTAACATCCTTTTTGCCACAGCCTCTATCAAACCTTCCTTCAACAAACATTTCTTCTTCTTCACGCTTTTCTTTCTTGAGATTGAAGTCATTAAATTCTCTATAACTAACATTGTTGCGGTTTGCAAAACAATAGTTGTAACAAATAATTAAAACTTATAATAAAATGGCTTGAGTGTGTTTATATTATTCAAACAATCTTACAACTCGGGAAGAAACTAAACAAGCCTACAACTCGGGAATCACTTAAATAAGACTACAACTCTGGAAGAACTAAACAAGCCTACAACTCGGGATGCACCTAAACAATCTTACAACTTGGGAAGAAACACTATCTTCACTACCTCTCACAATCGCTCCACAAATCTAATCCCCAGCCAATTAACAACCGAATGGGGTGTGTTCTCCACACTTATTCACCATCTACTATCTTATAAAACTAAACTCTCCTCCCATGGATGCCATAGTTCATTTAGGTTTCTAATCTCAGTCTGTAAATAAAAAAAAAAATGATATTTTTATATTTCTAATTTTAGAAATGACTGATCTGTGTAGAGACAGTGATGAAAACCCATCATACATTTATTGACAATACACCATAGGGTATATGACCCATTGCATATATAATCCTAACCATTTAAGATTTGGTTCCACGTAGCACCACTTTATTGGTTGTCAAACTTTATATGTTTACAACAGTCAAATTTGCCCGGTTATTAGAAAAATATTTTCTACACTTTTTCCCAGTCTCCCCATTCTCCAAATAAGAAAAAAGCTAAATGAAGCAAGCATTATCATGCTCTTCTTTTAACAAACAATCCAGGTAGATGATTTAATCTATATAATGGTTCATGTTTTTGCTAGATGATAAAATTACTCAGAAATAAGGTTCGTTTTCGTCTCAAGTTCAATAACTCCAACTGAATCGACACTTCCTCCTTTCAGAAATTGAGAGTACCAACGTTGAGAGAGCTTAGGATATCTTGTTAGATGAGGATCATCTAAATCTACATAGTAAAGGCCAAATCCTGATACAAGGCCATCAAGCAACTCCAAAACGTCCAAGAATGACCACACAAAGTAGCCTCTAACATCCGATCCATTCCTTCCAAGAAAATTAAAATCATCTCAAAAACCGATCGAGTATTGAACATGATATATTTGGGGAATGTAGGTAGGTACCTCAATGCATTGAGCACACTTTGAATGTATACTTTCAAATATTTTACCCTTATCGTGTCTTCCAGGGATGAATTCCGACGCAGCTCTGCACCTAGGAAGATATTAATTTGACAAAGATATCAGAAGAAAATCAAAAATAAATAATGTGGATTGGAATTCATCAGGCAGAGAGCTCACCATTTTCATAAATGTAAACAGGATGGTTTCCGTAAGCTTCCTTAAAATACTCGAGAGCTTCTTCTAAACCCTCAGGATCGATGGGCGGCTGAATCAAACCAAACCGAATTATTAGCAAAACAGAAAATACAAGTTATAAGAGACCATAAAATTTTATTTCAAACTCACCCATACAGCTGACTTGACTGCCACCAGGAATAAGAAAAATAGTTAGACATGTGAATGAAAGAACATTTATTAATTGTTACTTAGTTTTGTAATACATATATGAAGAAGATATATATAGAACAACATACAGCTTAGCTCAACTCCCATATCCCTATAAAAATCTCTCACTTCCATATCCCAAGTGCTCGATTTGTCTTTGACATAAGTAGCAAAGTAATGTATGAATCCTATGAAGTCGCTCGAACCCTTAACGGATTGAGATTCTTCGTCGGTAAAAGAAGGAAGTCGTGAGCCCACAATTTTCTTCATAACGGTTGGATAATCCCCATATATCATTGGATGAGCAATCCTGCAAGTCAAGGTACAAAATCGCACAACATTATGATCCTATCCCATTTCACAGCCAAACAAAGGATAATACTAACTTACCATCCAGTAAAGAAATCCTTAGCTCGTTGAACTGCAATCAAATCCTCTTCAGAATCTGTTAAGGGGTAAAATCCAAATGCAAACATGCCGATTCCTATCAATCCATGTTGTACGCTCTGTTTCACCATTTTTCTTTAGATGAAATGATACAACGTAATTGGTTGAATTATATTAAAATGTATTTATTGGGAGAATGAATACCTGATATTGCTTCTTGTACAAGCTAGCAGCCGAAGCATGAGATAACAATACATTATGAACTACCAAGTATGGCTCGGATGAAGAGTTCCCTCTCGTACAGTTAAATCTTCCAAATGGAGCTGAACAATGGGTAGGTGGCACAAATCCTTGGTCATAACCTCCAACAGAAAATACATTTGGCTCATTCACAGTTGTCCAATGTGAAACTCGATCTCCAAACTCTCGGAAGCACGTATCGGCATAAGCTGTGAAGTCTTTTCTGCATCCAAATTTTGAGAAATGAAGATTTGCCTTGGTGATTACATAATTTAATTTGAAAAGAGAGAAGCATACATAATTTTTCTGTCAATCCATCCTCCATATTCATCTTCTAATGCTTGTGGTATATCATAATTTGTTAGTGTGACATGTGATTGAATTCCTGGATAATTAATGTATATATGCATATATATAATGTCAGTTTTAAAACAGAATGGTAAAAAGGATTTACTTGAAGAAGAAGCTATCTTCTAGCTAGTTGGTTCTAGGAACTAACCGTGGCTGATTAGTTCGTTAATGAGATTGTTGTAATATGCTACTCCCTTCGGATTGACAGGTCCTCGTCCATCTGAGTACGTGCAGAAAGTTAGAAGTGTATCGACTTCTTAATCACTACTTGAATATTACTCGATTGAATCCACACACGTGCTTGTAAATAGATAACATATACTTGGGATAAGCCTAGACCATGAGATGGAAAATCTACAGCCTTCTAAGCCTGTATCGACCATCAATTGCACATCTTCCTGCACAAAAGATATATAAAATGAATCATTAATTCTAGGGGATTAATTCATCTTGCTAGATGCATGATTTAAAGTTTCTTTGCGTAACTTGAATGATATTGATAAGATAATGTGACCTCGATCAAATTCATAGCTTTGTAAGAGTAATGCAGAAAGTATCATCAGAACTCAGAAACATATCTATGTACCTTGTATTTGTGATACTGATCACATGTTATGTCTCCAGTTGCTCCTTGTGAATATCCTAAATTAAGTTCCAAATAAAATAAGCATGTCAAGGAAAAGTATCTATCAGCATGAATCTCACTAAGAAAAGTAAAAGTAAAATTAAAATTAAAAAAGCGCAAGGGAAGCTAACAAACCAGCATGAACAAAAGTATCCCATATGCTCGGAGTCCGGCCATCTTCGTTGGCTGCTCCTTCCACCTTGCATATTCCCATTTTTTATCCATGAGATTATCATAACAGCATGAATGTACGTGTGTACTTACAAAAAGCATAGTTTTCAGGCCAAGAACAAAAGAAAACAAAATAACTAAGTAAATCATGCTATCGTGAAGAGACCTGATAAGCAGTAGTGCCGGCCCCAAAAACAAAATTGGAAGGGAAGTCGGCCCTCATGTACTCATCGGAGTAATGGACGAAACTTAAAAAAAGGATAAACAAAAAAGAGTGGTTCTGTTTCTTCTCCATTTTCTTCTTTTTCTTTATGATAATTAGCCACAACGATATCTTGACTTTTCGGATATACGTACTATACTATACTTTTCCTTGGAGAATGGCAGATAGAATTCCCACGTAAAAGCTACGTATGGAAAAAATATACTACAAGGGATTAAGGGAAATCATTAATTTCTTGGTATCTCATACAACTTTTTACAGGGGATTGTGTTTTTGTGGTGGCAGTTACAATTCAGTGTCACAGACTTATCATCATTAACGAGTGCGGGGGACCATTGAAATCTTGTATTTTGCTTTTGATCTAAATGAATGACACCAGACAGAGGCCTAGACATTTTTTCACTAAAAGACATCATATATATGTCACAAGTTTGTTGTCTTATTAAATTTTTCAATCTTTCCAATTTAAGGAAAATTCTCGTGAATTTGCCTAAACAGTAACGCCAATTCGCCAAGCAAATTAAGCATAATCCAATGATTACTATCAGTACGTTCTACCTCTCTCTTTTGGGAGCTTTGAATCTCGAAAAGTAACTACAATTCTGATCTATTTCTTCCATGCATGCATATTGAAGAGCTCAAGTAATTAGATGAAACTCTACGCGCCGAATTTTGATGTTTCTCATCTCAGCCTCTACTTGCAATTTCACGGATAAAAAATGTACTGAAATTTACAGTTTTTCCTTTTTACATTGCTCGAGTAAAATGGAATTGTAAACTTATCTATTTGCATAAAGGGGAGCAATTCGTATGTGACTGAATTTTGCAACGGGAACATTCCAAACTATTATACTTATTGAATTATATACATCCACACAGCTGAGGTATATTATTTTGTACCTATTTCCAGGAAAACAAGAATCTCGATTCACCAAATGAGAAAATATGGTTAAGAAAGATAGGCACATGTTGGTTCTCTCATCGATTAGAGGTAATTGAATTACTCAAGAAGCTCCGGTCAGCTTTGTTTTTCTCAAGTTCGACAGCTTTTTCCTCCCTACAGGAAATGAGAATACCAGTATTGCGAGAGCTTTGGGTATCTTGTTACGTCAAATCTGCATAGTAGAGGCCAAATCCTGAAAGAAAGTAAATCTACACCACAAATCGGACCTTAGGACTTTGATAATCGTGGAAAATTGAGTTTCAACATACACAAGCAAAGTCTTGAAAACTAAATATAATCATCAATGAATGTCACGAAATATTTATATTGAGCGTGAGAAATTACAGGTGTATTTCCACAAACATCACTATGAATTATTTTACAGCATCTTGTTGCTACCAACCATAGGAAATGGAAGAATTTTACTTTTTCCTAATTTGCAAGTAGAGCAATCAAAAGAGGAACCATATACAACAATTTGATCTGAGTTGCCAAGTAATCCGGATTTTATTAAATGATATAAAATAGTAGAATTCGGATGACCTAGATTTTATGCAACATTTGACTTTTATTGACAACAATAGAAGAGTTCAAAGAAAAATGGCTGGAATAGAAAAAACAGAGAGGAAACAAACGCCCTACTTTAGCCCCTTCACGATCACCGTCCCCACCACCTGATCCTTGTATCCCTAAAGCTGAGAGAGCTTAAATCATCATTTGTTGTACCATTTCAACTGTGAGGGTTGGTGTAGGGTTTTGATTATTTGGCGATGTAGTTGCAGTTTCAGTTGCAATTTGATCACCAGAACTATTGCTAATCGGTATGAAAGGCAGCACTCCCACAATTTTGTGGCCTAGTTGAGCAATCTTTGATAATGTGTCTTGGCTTCTTACAAAATTTGCAAAATTTCTTGATATAATTCGCAGCAATATGTGCAAAACTCTTGCAACTAAAGCACTATACTTTACTCATATCTCTGCCCTTGCCTTTCTCTTACGCCATAAAAGCCATGATATTGCTCGCTGATTTTTCTTGGTCAAGAGCCATCTGGGTGAGAAGACGTTGATTGTCATGAATCATGCAATACACTAAAACAGTCATCTAAGGTGGGAGATGGATTCCGGCCCATGAGGTTAGGCTAAGTATTCTTAATATCTCGAACAGTGTGCAATCTCAGAATATTCAGGCCATATTGTGTGAAACTAGAGAAATATTCTTGACTAACAAACTTCCTTGAGTATAATTAGCAATTTCACATTCCAATTGAAATCTTCTAGCCGAATTTGCTTGATTTTTCAAATAATCACATATAGTCTTAATTAGCATTCTATATGGATGTAGGTTAAGAACATGTTGAGGATCACATGATGAAATTATCGGTGATTTTCCACAGGGGAAATTATGTAGCTTCAGTAGGAGCGCCATAAGATAGAGTAAAGACAATTGCAGAAAGGTTCACTATGCTAAACTGAATGTTAATGCAATACTACTTCTTCTCTTCTTAAACTGGAAATCGAAAATGACTATGAGACTTGGTTTGACTATAACTAAAATAAGCTTCTTCAATAGACAATACTCATATTCTCAGGCTACACCTTCATAATAACTTACTAAAACATAATGTGATTAATCTGAACTGAAAAGAACAACAAAAGTACACTGCAACAATTTCCCCAACTTACATCACCATTTCCAGTTTTCCATCAACTTCAACACACATTTTATTCTCTAGTAGATAGATCTGCTCATGGGCCGATTCGGACCCTGAACCGAATCGGAACCGGCCCTGGTCAAACCTTGAATCGAATCTGTCAACTCTGTCCGGTTCGTTGAACCGGCCCGGAACCGGTGACACCAAGGGTCAAGGCCGGTTCGTTAATTATGGAACCGCTGAACCGGCAGTTCATACTCGGGTCGGGCCAGTTCACGAACCGCATTTTCGATAACATCGATTCATAGAAATAAAAAATATTTTTATCATTAGTTTGATCAAGTATTTATAATTTCTAATAAATATTTTCTTAAATTTTATTTAAATATATTAAAAATGTTAAAAGTTAACTTAAAATAAAAAAAATAACTAAAAAAATTAAGTTTGAACCTGAACCGATCATGAACCGACACTGAACCGACCCTAAATCGGACCTGAACCGTATGCGGATGGTTCATGTACGGTTCAAATTTTTCACGAACTGAAAGCGGCCCGAAACCGTCTTAAAATCCGGTTCATAGAACCGGCCCGGAACCATCTAAGAACCGGTTCATGACGGGTCATTGAAAACTTTACCCTGAACCGGAACGGGCCCAAACCGGTACGTGAGCAGGCCTACTAGTAGATAATAGATAAAATTGACTTCACTAATTGATTTACATCATCATTTCTAAACTAAATACCCTTTTGAATCAACCAAATCCATCAAGAACATCATAAATTAGATAATACCTAAAATGCAGAAATGACGAGCCAATGAAAAGCTAGCAAATTAGGAACTTCTTCTTGAAGAAAATTCAGTCTAATTGGGGATTATGGTGGTGTAGGTGACTTCATTTTGAGTCTATTCTGCGGTCTCCAATACTCCGCCAATTCCGATTTCGGCGTCAGGCAAAGAAGATTCGATTTCGTCCAGAAAAGTGGACGCATCATCAAAGGAATTTTCTTTTACTCATTTTCAGCAGACACAATGAGGTCCTTCAACTCTCCTCAATGTGAAATTTCATCATTCCCTGCAAAAATTGCACCAGTCTCACTAGAAAAGCCTCAATCGATCCTGGCCCTACTTCCTGCACACTGTTTGTTAAAATTTGGGTTTGGGCCCTTGGTAGCCTCGGCCCGATTAACACTCCGGCCCACTACTCCAATGCTGCTTCTTCTCTGTCTAATCGGCAACCACCACCAATCTCTCCACCTGCAACACCATTCCTCTGCTCCTCTTGTTTTTTTTTTTTGCACGGCATCTCCACCATGCCTCAGATTTCATGGAATTCACGCCACCACCATACTGTCTCTGATCCTCACCATACTTCAAGTTGTCTTCACTACACTCAATCTTCTATATATAATCTTGTATTTTAGTGTGTTAATCAATAAGTTCAATTTATTTCTCTGTATTGTATTTCCACAAATGTGTTGAATCAAAATTGTTCTTCAATTCTGTTCGTATTCTTCATTTCCGCTCCACAAATTTCAATATGGTATCTTGAGCTTTAGGTTCATCTTTTGATTGATCCTGATTTGTTTTTCTCTTCGCCAAAATTATGGCTTTTGATGTCAATATCTCAGTCAATTAGTCCTCGATTTCTTTAGATTTCACTTTCATTTTCGTAGCTCAGCTCTCTCAATCTTATTTTTTGCTTCAAAAAAAACCAGCAAACCTTCTCTTTGTTCTCCGTCGAGCTCTCTCTGTGCAACAGAGAGCTCCGACGCTCAACTTGTCGGAATCCAAGCTCTTCACTTTCAATTCATTAGCAGTCGCACTATGGCCGAGAGCTCTAAATGGCGGCGTAACACATCCACCGCCTCCGGCTCCAAAACCCTAGCACTCTCTGGCTTGTCTCTATCTGAAGCCTGCCGTGAGGTCGCCGACCTCCCTCTTACTTCCATCCAATCTGCAATTGAATCCCTCGTCCTTCAAGCTACTCACTTAATCCTTTCTGGTAACGGCTTTTCCTTCCAAGTCCCCTCTCGCTCCGTCGCCAATCAGCTCCACCGTGCGCAAAACCACCATCACCACCAAGATTCTCTTGCTTATCCATCAGCTCTATTGAAGAACATCCATGTCACTAAGCGTGACTTGTTCTATACTGACGATAAGCTCTTTAAGCAACAGAGAGAATCGGATACAGTGTTGGATGATGTTTCCTGTCTGCTTGGCTGGACTCGGTCTAGTCTCATTGTGGTTGCTGCGGAGAAAGGAGTTGTCGTTGGGAGGTTGATTTTCAGCGACAATGGTGACATAATTGATTGCACGAAAATGGGTATGGGAGATCAGGATATGAAGAATGGGAAAGATATGCTGGAAGAGGATTTCGTGAAGAAGAATCCAGGGTGGGTGGAGGAGTTAACGATAATGGTAAAGACAAAAAAAAAGGCTGAGATTCAGTCGCTGAGTTTGGAAAATCATTTGTTCAGGAGAGGTTCTTATTTCCAATCATTGTCATGGAACTTGCGGATGAAAGTTGCTCTAGGTGCTGCAAAGGGACTTTCCTTTCTTCATTGTGCCGCTGCTGTTTGGGACGATCTCTCGTCAGCTAGTGATTGATGCTTGAGCAGCTTTCTTGTTCAGGTCGAAGTATCTTCTCGACTCTATCTATTATTTTCCAATATTAGCTATGTGTTCTAGCTTAGTGCTATTAGCAGTATTTGCTTTCTATAGATTTGTTGTGCTGTGAATGATTCTTATGCTAAGAATCCAGCTATGTTATCACTCGTTTCCGAGTTTTTGTATGTTGCTATGATCCTTGTGTTTAGGCATAGTATGTTTTGATTTGAGTAGTATAGCTTGCTAAAATAGAGCGATAGGCTTTAATAGTCTCTATTTAGGATTAGCTGGTTTGTGGACTGGTTTTGTTGCCGATTTCCAAATGTTTGGACGGCCTGTTATTGGCTTGTTTGGATACTGCTGCACCTGCCTGGATCAGTTGTTGCTGCTTCGACTCTTTATCTGCGTTCTATGTGGACTGTTGGCTGGTTATTCTGTCTGATCTTCCAAGCAGATGTAGTGTTATTTGTGGATTGGGTTTGTTTGTCGTTTGGGTTTGAAGTGTATGCAAAATACTCGATGAATGGTGTCTATCGGCTTCACTGGATTGCATCTTGCCGCCTCATGTGTTAGGTAATTATTTGATAGTAGTGTTTTAGGCATCGAATGGATGGTTTAGTAAAACAAGATAATGTGATCATCAAAGAATGACACCCTTGTTGTTCAACTTCCTGATGCAATTTCCGCTACTACAATAATTGAAGCAAGTGCCCAAGTGTTTGTTTGAAGCCTTTTCACAACCTTTGGTCAGTTTCGTTCCTCGACTTCTTCATGTCCAAGCTCGACACCTACGATTACTCTCCGTTGCCGGCTTGAGGGCGGGTGTTAAAATTTGGGTTTGGGCCCTTGGTAGCCTCGGCCCGATTAACACTCCGGCCCACTACTCCAATGCTGCTTCTTCTCTGTCTAATCGGCAACCACCACCAATCTCTCCACCTGCAACACCATTCCTCTGCTCCTCTTGTTTTTTTTTTTTTTTGCACGCCATCTCCACCATGCCTCAGATTTCATGGAATTCACGCCACCACCATACTGTCTCTGATCCTCACCATACTTCAAGTTGTCTTCACTACACTCAATCTTCTATATATAATATTGTATTTTAGTGTGTTAATCAATAAGTTCAATTTATTTCTCTGTATTGTATTTCCACAAATGTGTTGAATCAAAATTGTTCTTCAATTCTGTTCGTATTCTTCATTTCCGCTCCACAAATTTCAATATGTACAAGTACCCATTTCTATGTTTAATTTAATTCAAATTCGATCTCTACATATTACTAGAATTGTATAGAACCGCTTGAATAGTTGAATTGTATGAATTTCGTTTCGGACTATGGAGCAACCAAATGAATCAACATCGTAATATAATATAATATAGAAGGAGGTGGGCCGTAGTCCAATTTATAATTATAAAAGATGATCGAAAAAAGCCAATAGCCATAAACCAAAATGCATGCAAATGCAACAAAAACCTAACTTTCATTTTCCAACACTCGTCAATCGTCATCCATCTGTCTAAACGTATACTCCTTCCGTCTCAAAATAAATACAAATTTTTTAATATAATTTTACATTAAAAAATTTGTATTTATTTTGAAACGAAAGAAATAGAAGTATTATTTTATCTTACTCTCCATTTCACACAATGCCAAATTCATCCAACACCATCTTCTTCTTCTCATAATCTTATTTAACTTCGCGGTCGGGTCAGATATGGCTGCCCAAATCATTTACAATTCTTTCAAGCACAATAAACCTTTTTCTTTTAAATCAATTAAATTACCAAAGTGAGAAAAATCATAACCACTAAACTGCTTTAAATTTTAATTGGGTATTCATTTTTGTCTATATTTATCTATACATGATGATCTAATTAACATAAAGGTAAAAAAAAAAACATAAAATTCAAAAGTGTAACAAGAGAAATATAGAGATTAAAGATCATAAAAGTTTCTTTTGTTTCTTCTAGCTACGATTTAATTAACCTTTTCCTTTCCTTTCTGATTATCATTCTTGTCGAGGACGAGCCATCCAGAGAGAGCTGAGTGCTCGAAGACGATGGAAGTATTCAGCAATGGCTAACAAACATCTTGCTGCTTGACGAGTCGTCAGGATTTGGTGCAGCCTGTGAAGTGTTTGGTGCCGTAGACTATCTGCCTGTAAGTTTTTTTTTTTTTTTCATTTTTAAGAAGAAACAAATTATAATTAATTGATGTCGGCAATTTACTATATACTTAGTATTCTAATTAATTATGCACAATGCATTGACTTTTAATTATTTGCTAATTTCAATATGATTCGTTGCTTAAACGTTTAGACAAAAGACTTTGTTTGTCAAATTAATAAAAGAATTCAGGTAATGAAGACATAATAACTCATTCAAATTAGACAATAGACGTTGATGTTCAAAACGTCTGTTTTAACAGTCGATGTGTCATTTTAGATACCTATATAGCCCATTAACCACATTAAAAAAGCGACTTAATTAGTTATGGGACACTTTTTCGAGTAATGCAACAGATTATGTGTTACAAATTAGTTTTTTTTTTAAAAGAGTGTACAAATTAGTTAATGTATATAATTTAGATTGACTTTTGATACTATTAAAAAAATTCAGAACTAAAGTGTTGAATTAATTAGTAGTAAATGAATTATACACCAAAATTACAAGAAGACGAGGTCGTATATTTTGAAAAACATATTTTGAGGGAGAGGTAGATTAATCAATTGAATATAAATTAATCGTGAACCGTAAGTACGTGACAAATTGTCCAACATGCTTATTGAAAAAATAATTCCTTGTTAATTACCCTCCTCTAGTCAATTGTAATCTAGGGACAAACAAGGCACATCTTGACTAAATTCGCAGTCAAAGTTAGAAATTTCAACAGTACCGACTTTATGTGCAATTGAATTGAGCATATTACAATGGAAGTTGTATTATTTATATTCTACGAGATCTATATTTTCCAAGGAACTCTAGCCTCACATTTCAAGATTTTGACCTACTATTGTCATAAATTCCAAAGCGAGAGAATTTATAACAAAGGTGTCGCTTACTAGCTATATGAAAATATCTAAAGTGAATAAGAACATTGTATTAGTATTCAATAATCTCTATAGATGTTGGTTTTTTCCTATCTTTGTTCTAGAAAATTCTAATTAAGCATGACTTATATCATACAAAAACTAAAATAAAGTCAGTACATGTATATATAGTTTGAATTTACTAATTAAGCTTTTAAAAGGGTTCAATGGTTGGTAAGTGTTAAGCGTGGAACTAAGATGGTTTGAAGTCAAACCCGTTCGTTCACGACCCGTAACATCAAATGTTGTAGTTTTTTTTTTTTTTAATTAAATGTTGTAGTTATTAATGGCTATGGATATCACTTCGATGTAATAATGCATGCATACATATATTTTCTCTAGGACCAGAAAAATATACGTTGTACGAGGAAGGATGCCACGTGTACAGATCTTTGATGGACCATCCTAGGCTATATATATTATGGTGGTCACCGGAACTAAACCTTAGATCGAGTTGATCACCTGAATTAGTGATTATTTAATGAATAGGATTCCAATATAGGTTGTCAACTTTCTAATTCAATTGATATAAGGATTTGTTGAGAATGAATTAGGGTAAAAAAATTGTGGAAAAAAAGCTTAAATAGGTTGTACCCAAATCTTAAATCAACAAAAGATTATAAAATTGTTGCTAAAATATATATATGAAAACAATTTAGAAATTACGATAAATTAATTTGATAGTCTCTTTCGTAAATTAAGTATATATTTTGTAGAACGAACTTCACCGAGATGGTTGGGAATTAAGAACAAAGAAAGAAATGACAATGAAAACCTGAGTTTGTACTCATCAATGGAATTTGGCTAGCTAGTGCTCGTGAGAGGAAGGAAGGTACTATGTATGAGCTTTGGTTTTTTGTTTTGTGGTGGAATAAGCATTTGCTTGTTTTAGGTAACTTTTCTCGTGTGATCTTCCTAGTTCTTTAACAGACATTACCCTATACTATTAATTTATACGTCTTTTTTCTTTTGTCTATAAGTGAAAGGAAAAAATTATATGAAATTATCTACTTCGCTAAAGAAATATTCAAGCAATTTTTCCATTTTCACCTACTCTTAAAGTACAAAACTAATTTGGGCGAACCTAAACTAATACCACCTTAAAGACGGAAAAACCTAGCATTAGAAGAAATGGAACGAATTAAATTGAAGTCGCTTTCGATGACATGACTAGAAATTATTTCATGATTGTTTGGGGGATATATTATTAGATATCATGTAACAACCAAAACCACATCACATGAGTTCTAGACATGGGAGTAGTTTCATGAATTGGGTTAGGTTTTCCCAAATTAGGCTGGATCAAGATTCTTTTCATATATGACCCACTCGATCATAACCTAAATTAAACCATCATCAAGTATGCATGCATGGAGGAAGATGGACCACTTCAAAAACTTTGATAAAAAACATAAAGAGTTATTATAAATTACGGGAAGAATTGGTGTACCTGTCGAACGAAACCTTCAAGTGTAGAGAGCTTATTCATAGCTAGAGCCATCTGACCCATGTAGTTAGCCATGTTAGGAGGGCAGCTCAATGAATCCGATGCAATCGTGTCCGAAAGTGATTGGTTAAGAGCTTCGAACCCTTGTGAAAGAGCCTCTTCTGCCTCTTGTGTAGATTGTTGTAGTCCGTATATGCCAATGAGTTGTTGCTCAGTTAAAGGCTCAATTTGGGTCGATATTATCTGTAAAAAAAATTATTTGACTTTATTGTGCAATGGGGAAAGAAATATTTTCCTTATCGAAGAATATATATATTTTCTTCCCTAAACAATAGTAGTGGTCTTTATTTTCTTCTTCCTCAGTTTATCTACATGGATTTCTGGCTATCTGTCCCTTAACCAAAAGTTATAGTAACATTCATGGGCTTTTATAGATTGACAACTAACCCTACCCTTTATTAGAAACTTTTATCTATTTATATTTTGTCAATATTCAGATTGATATTTGAATTATTTTATCTAAACTCACAGACAAATGTAAAAGACTAATTTGGATTATACAAAAACAATTATTTTGCTTAAAGGGTTAGTTAATTTGTTAACCTAATTTAGTGCTTAATTTTAACGTCTTTTGTCCCTTGTTGTCACATTGTAAATTAACTTCATTTTCATTACAAACCCAATTATTAGTAGGAAGTTTAATTTAAATAGGTTTTGCCCAATACAAGTCGTTTTACAGTTAGTTATCTTGACCTAATTCAAGACTAGTGACATTTCTGGTAATATAGTTTTGTCATCTTCTTCTTGATTATATTCTTTCTTACACTCAACTTGCTAAACTTTTATATCATGTAACACGTTAATTAAGATAAAATGTAGAACTAAACATATGGTATCACCAAGAATTAATATCTATTAATGTTTTTTATTCTCTAACGAATTAAAATGAAATGTCACTATAATATATGTGTATAGTTCGACATTGCTTAATTAATTATACATACCTTGATGAGCTCCGATGGTCGGAAACCACCTAACCACAAGAAGCAGCGTTCCACCGGAGTTTTCCAGATGCCGGAAACAATGTGAAAGACATCTGTCTTAATGATCATGCTTTTAAGGTTCATGACCTCATCGTAATGTGCCAAACTATTGTCAACGAAGAGCCTAAGCTCGTTTTCCGGCAGATGCTCCTGAACAGCAGCTCGGAGTTCACACATTAAGCGGTGGTGCTCCTCCTGCCACCTCGCATATTCCATGTCAAACACAGCGGCATCTGCCCTCAAACGAGAAAAATATCGAAACACATTAATTATTTATTGGAAATTTAGAAAAATGAGAAATTTATGTTTTGAGAAAAGAAATTAAATAACAGAAAGGAAAGGTAAATTATTTTGAGAGAATTAACCTGAGCTAATGTTGTTCATTCCAGGAGTAGCTAGACCACCTTGCTCTCCACCACCTTGTAACCCACCACCACTAAAAAGCATGCCCTAAAAAGGAAAGGAGCTCATTAATAATTAATATCTTTAATATTTTTAAATATAAGAGCAAATGAAGTGAGATTGTAATAAACAAATTTTTGTTTAAGAGATATTCAATTAATTACTTGTGCTCTTGCTCTTTGAAGCTCTTGTTCAAGCTGGGTAAGTCTAATCCTACTTGATTCTAACTGCTGAACATATGCCTGTAGAAAAAAAAAAAAAGAATTTTGACATTAATTTGCAATGATCACAGTGAATTTATTTTTAAAAGTTGATTAAATTATGGTAATTATTATTTACCTTTTTCCTAAGCCTACTTTTTCGTGCGGCTTCTCTATTTTGAGCAAGTCTGCGTAATGTCTGCATGATCAGAATTCAACAATAGGGATCATCACTAAATCAACTCACATACTATTATACAGTGATTAATTAATTTAATTAATCGCAATTGACACTATTTTTTCCAAAAGCTTAAGCTAGCAACAAGAAATGATTTACCTTGGGGTCAGGTGTTTTGGGACCTTCTTGCTCGGAACATGAAGTCGGACCCTTACGATTCCCTTCACGCTATATTTTTAACAAATTGAGAAATCATTAGTAATGAAGTATAAACAAAGAAATGAAATAAAAATTTAATTTTTATTGAAGTCAAATTATAATAATTAACTAAAGATTAGACCTTTATAGTTTTGGCTAAAGCAGCTGGTAATTCAGATGGAGGAAGAAGAATATTATTATTATTATCATTTTTCGGGTTGGCAGCCAACTCCATGGACGGCTGGTCTGATGGTCTCTTTGAACCACCACTTGTAGAACTTGCTACTCCTCCTTGTGACATTGTAGAAGAAACTAATTGTGTACCTGCTGCCTAAAATATTTTTTTTTAAAAAGAAAAATTATTAACTAACAAACTTTTTAACTAATTAATAATCAAATTGAGTATTGTTGATTGATAAAGAAATTTAATTACCCTATTATTAGTTTGTGATTGTGATGATGATGGCTCGATATGCATAGGCTGTGAAGGGAAGATGTTCAAAGTTGGAGGTCTCATACCTGAATTCTCTGCATATACCAATTAAGGTTAATATTGTCACAGAGATAGAAATAAATAAGAATTAAAAGATTCATGAGACAAATGTGGGTTTTAAATTTTAATCAGCTCCAGACAAGTAGTAAAAAAATGAAAGTATTTTCTTAATTTCATTGGAAGGAGAAAAGAAGATTTTCTCTGCTGCAAAAAGGATCTGGTCAAACCAAAAGTACTAGCTACTGTTTTTATGTTTATATCAGTTAGACATGCTTTTCCTAAGAACCAAACAGAATCTCTCACCCTTTGCAGAGTTTAATTAAGATTAAGATAATCCAATAATTAAAACGGTCACAAATTAACATAATTAACATACAATTAAAGGAAATGAGACATAAGAGAAGAGAATTAGGAACTGACTTTGTTGATCTTGAAGGTTAGAATTGGAATTATTAGGATGATGATCTTGACCATCAAGATAGAGAAAGAGTGCTTGGTCCAATTCTCCTAAACCATAGTTAGCACTAGCACCGCCATCCTTGCCACCTCCTCCTCCTCTAATTTAATCCAAGAAAATTATATATCAAAATAAAAACACCATGTAATTTCATATAGTACAAGGATGAAACCATGAATTAATTTAAAGTTCAAGGTCAAATTAATAAAAAGAAAAGGAAGTTAAAATTACAGGAAGGTGTTTCCATGGATGGAAGTTGATGAAGATGGAGAAGATGGCTGCATCATATTATTCATCATCCCATACTGATGAAATTGTTGTTGTTGTGGATGATGATGATGATGATGATGTTGAGATATTGATGATGATTGTTGTTGTTGGTCTATGATCAAATGATGTTGTGTATGATGATGATCAGATTTCATATTTGTAGTTGTAGTCGTCGTCATTAAAATTTAGAAACCTTCTTCACTCCGAGCTATAGCTTAATTTAATAATAGTACCATGACAGAAGACCAAATACACAGAGAGAGATGGGAGAGAAAGAAGGTTTATTTTGTTTTTGAGAATTAGAGGAAGAAGAAAAATATATTTAATACAAAGAAACAAAAGACAAACTCCTTTTTTCAGACCTCTTTCTCTCTCTAGTGTTTATATTATTCAGATTATTATAAACTAGGCTGACTTTTAAAAATCAATATAAATATATTTTTTTCAAGATAAAGATCCAAGTTTATAAATTCAGCTTTCCTCTCTGTTGAATGTTGATGGTTAAAAGTTTTTTTTATTCGTATAAATAAACTGGTTGTATATATAATCGAATCTTAATTAATTAACAATCGATAAAATAATATTTTTTTATATTTAATAATTTTTTTATCTCGAATTGAAATTATTATGATAAATTAATAATTTATAAAATAATAAAAATATATATTTATATAGATCTCGTTTAATATATAAATTACTATTTTATGTATATATAAATATTTATATATAATATAAGGCTCAATTAAGAATATTATGTAAATATAATTTATTATTTGTTGTTGAAACTAATGTTCTTTATAATTCATCTCTTATTATTTTTTGTACTGTATTTATGAGTTTCGGGGTAGTTTCTTTTATATTGTAAAAGAAAATTATGTAAGGTGACTGTTGTCGTTTTTCAATTATTTGATTGCTAGTTGGTAGTTCTGAACTTATTTTATTTTTTCTTAAAATATTATTTTAAATTTCTTCGACATTCATTTTATTGTCATATTTCAATTCACTAAATAAATTTTAAAGTTGTTGCATATCATGATCGTCATTTTCTTTTAAATTTTGAATTTTTATGATACTTATACATTAATATGTATATATACAATATATAGTATATTTGTAAGACAAGTTAATCATGTTTCGTTAAAATAAATAATTTATATATTAAAATAATATTTCGATAATTAAGATTCTTTTACGGGCTATGTTAATTTAAAAAAATTGGATTGTAAAATTTGAAAAAAAATTGTACTCAGAACTAAACTTGTCTAGTAATTAATGGTATTACTACTATGTTCTCTTATATTACCACTATGATCATGTGACAATTCAAAATTGATCTTCAAAAGTCGATATAATCAAATGTGAAATGTCTTGAAAATCATTGAACGATCAACTAAAGTTACCTATAGATTGTTGAAATATGTCAACAATGTGGTGATGAAGTATTTTCCCTCCTTCCTTTTTTTTTCGTGATTAACCAAATATGCATTTTGAAATTCTTTTAGGTACTAACAATTTCTAAAATTAAATAGTAGTTATAGACAATGTCGTAGGATCGTAGTTAATCAATATTTTAAACATAAAATAATTTAATTATAAACTGACTTAAATTGATTCCACCACCTTTTAATTATAATAAATATAACATGTTATTAAAAGAAATTAAATAATTAAATTGTCAAAAAAACATATGCAATTGTAGACAATTTGTTACACCCCAAATATTAATTCGTTAGACATAAAATTTTAAATTAATATCATATATATGCATGCATCAAATAATAAGACGTATTATTAGAACGAAAATAATATCATGACATTACGTGTATTGTTATAGTATTATATTAAAAATTATATATATAAAAACTAAATTAAAATTTATCTAAGAGTATAATTTGTTGAAGAATTAGAGTGTGGGGTTGTTTTTTTAATCGAAAGAAACAATTGTTTCTACGAGCTTCCTTGTTTTTGTAGGTGGAAGCTGTACTTAATTATATATATATGAGAAAAATCT
Source organism: Rutidosis leptorrhynchoides (assembly GCF_046630445.1). NCBI lineage: Eukaryota > Viridiplantae > Streptophyta > Magnoliopsida > Asterales > Asteraceae > Rutidosis > Rutidosis leptorrhynchoides. The sequence continues at coordinate 53,877 of NW_027266365.1, read as the reverse complement.
AACTAAATAAAAAATTAAAGTGAAAGAAACAAAGAGTGAGAGAGCTGAGCGAGAAAGAAAAAACATCAGCAGCAAATTATAAATATATTTGTAAAAAAAAAACCTAAATATTTTAATGGAAATTGATTGGGAGTAAACATGTGTAGTCTAATCGAAAATGGAATTACCGGTTTGAGTGTAACCGGAAATGGCATTAACAGTTTGAGTTTGTAATCGGAAATGGCCAAGTTAACTCAATTCCGTCGAGAAATCCCGAGGTAAAATTAACCATGAATTCATTCGTTTTTAAGCTTAATTTTTACATAAAAATGATCGTGAGACCACGTAGATTAACATATATCTCAATCGGACAAAACCCCTAATTTACATATGTATGTTTCTATGAGGAAAATTTAAAAAAGAGTGAGATAAAGAGACGAGACAAATCGAAGGAAATTTGCATATGTATAATAGAGTGATCTATTTTGGTGAAGTGAAGGAAGGGAGTATTAAGCTTTATTAGCTTAATTAAAAGTCCTTGATTTTTGGTAATGATTTCCATCTCTTTGTAAATATGGTTTAATTTCTCCATTACATCACCGATATTAGATTTTTCGACTATAGTCTTTTGAGTTCTTTGGAATTGTATAATTTATGAGATGATTTGCTTTAGTTGTTTTATTAAGTTAAGGTTCATTAATGAGACGCCTGCACTTCGGCCTCCTTATGTGGGCCTAGTGTGGGGCCCATTGATACCTTTTATCCGTTGACTTCTATTGTTTTGCGGAAATCGAGCCCTAGCCATGCCTCGTAACTTGATCCTGCTTAACCTGAAGAGAAAGAAAATAATATTTCGAAAAACGTAAGCTATATTGCTTAGTGAGGTTTTTCTTTGAAAAGTTTTTCTTTGAAAATATCATTTAGTAAAACTTGAGTTCATAAACATCATAAATCACTTGTAGTTATAATTCCTCGAAACATTATAGAAACTTATATATATTCCTCGAAATAACTGTAATAATAATTCCTCGGAAACATCTGTGAAACTAATATTATACCTCGAAAAATTCATAGAAAAATATTTTCCCTCAAAAACATTTATCGAACCCTTTTACTGAAAAACATTAGGAATTACAACAGGGGCGGCCTATTATAATATCCTAATAACCTCGACTTCCGTAAACATGAAATTATTAATAAATTCCATTAGATAAACTAATGAAACCGTACCCTCTGATCAGACCGTAAACATGGGGCCGCATAAGGACCAAGTACTAATTTGGATTGGTCGCCACAAAGTCGACCAAATCCCCCTCGACCTCGAATAAAAAGTTTTGGGTTCGCATATATATATATATATAAAGCAACAACTTGCTTTAAACCTCGTCGTTATTAAAACGTCTAACATTATTTGGGGTCTTTAAAAATAATTCTCTTCAGTTTTTAAAGTATAATATATATAGCTATGCCGTATTTTTTAATTAAATCGTAAACATCGATACGTTAATAACTTACGGCATAGTAATATATATATATATTTCGTAAAATACGAATATATTTTATATAATTAAAAAGAAAGTACACTCACAGTCGTTGAAGTCGTGTACTCGTGTACGTCCCTCGTAGGATAGCTTGCCCGATTCTGCCTGAAATCGATACTAACGTTAATAACTATCGAATTCTACATGATAAAGAAATTCCGAATATTTGAAAAGTCCGATGCTAACTCGCTGTTAGATATTACATCTCGTCTCAATCTGCGTGAATTACCGTCTTAATGACATCGATAATTTATTAATTTGAGATTCTCAATTAATGACGTCGAAATAAAATTGATACGGAGAATTCGTACGTCTTACTTGTTAGATTCTACACGATTGATTAGTTAGTTAATTACTAACGGAAATATTCATTTAATTCATCAATATTTATCTCAAAATCATTTCTTTAATTTAACCAAATATTTACATAATAGAAAGCTATTTAAAAATTCACATAATAGTCCAAATAGTTTAAAATAATATTCCGTCATTTTTGCATAATTTTATAAACTGAGATATTATTTTAAATAATTTTGAAAACACTTAATTACATTTGAATCGTTTCTTATAACTTTAATTAATTCAGAAACCAAAATAAAATAAAGTTGTTCTCCAAAAATTCTGACTCTTTGATATTATGTTTAAAATAATATATTTAACCTACTGTAAAAATTTCATAGGTTCGGAACATATATTTTAGGTTATATTAGGTTCGGAAGATAAATTTTGTTCGGGTTCTGTAAAATAACCAGAATAACCTTTGACTTAAAACTGACGCGTTGGTAATTTTGTAATTTTGTAAAACAAGGAAGGGTATAAACGTCCTTTAACACAGGTGCGGATAATTTTAGATTAGACCGATCTGTTCATATTGAAATAAACCAAATTGAACTGAAATAAACCGAAAGAACCGATTTTAATTATGTGGAAAGACAATTTTAACCTTTGACTTTTTAGTTGATAGAAAGACTCGCGTTAACATTTTTGTAAATACTTTAAAATAGAAGGACAATCTAGTAAATTACTCATATGAACTGATTTCTACTCTCTGCTATATAACTGATTGAACCAACCGGTTCAATCACAATTCATTCCTTCTTCCTCCAGACGGCGTACGATTCTCTCTCGTCGCCTCCGTTTGCTTGACGGCGATTACGCCGTTTCCGGCGACTTCATGCCTTAATCTATATACCAATCGACTCTTCTCGACTCAAGGAACACGATTATAAGGTTAGTTTTCTCCAATTTAGTCTCGTTAATCTTTGATTTGAATTCTAGGTTTCGATGGGAAATCTCAAAACTTCGATTTAGGTTCTAATCTTTTAATATGTTGTTCTATGATGATTGGAAATGATTTTGACGTTGAAATCGAGTCGAAATAAGCATTAGAAGATGCTGAATTGATTACCTCAGTGAGTCCGTCCGTCTCGTTTTCTCGTCGGCCGTAACAGAGATGGAGTCGACGTAGCTTCAGGTGTCCTCTGGACCATCAACTCGGGTTAAACTCGACTGACTCAGTTAAGACCCGACCGTGACTCGGTCTTGACTCAGTTGGTAAATGGTCTCCGATCGGTAAGCCTCTTTGACCAAAAATGTTCCTCACCGTCTCTAGTATAGCATAGTTTGGTTTGGGAGAATTCTGGAAATTTTGTATATTGGCAGTGTGTTGTTGCTTGCTTGGCTGTGGAACTGTGAATTCAGTGTTTAAGCATCTCTGTGAGCTTGCATGTTATTTTTTTCTGAGAATTGTATGGCAAGATGTAATTTGGTTTGATGGGTGTCGGCTGAAATTGTTTAGACTAACCTAGATGTATTGAATGTATATGAGAACAGATTTCAACTTAATTGAAAGGCTCTTGTTGGCTGCTACTGTGAGTTTCAGAATATTGACTTAGTTTTTAGAGTAGAGGTATACTTTAATTCTGGGCAGTCATTTATGTGTGGCAGAATTGCATGTAACAAAAGTGTGTGGCTGCCTGATTTTTACTACACCTGTCTAGACTTGTTACAGCTGTGTTGGGCCTTATGTTGGTGTATGTTTACTGCCCTACAAGTGTCTTTAGCAGTGCTGACTGGTTTGTTGTGCTTTGTGCAGGAGTTTTGGGTCAAAAAGGCTTCATTTTCCCCATGGTTTGGCAGCTGGAAAGTGGCAGTTTGTGGCTGTCCAAGACTAATTATTCAAGCTGGCTGGATTGCCGTGTAATAGTGTAGGCTTACATATTTCATTTTATTTAAAGCATTCCTAACATGTAACATTAGGCTATTGAATATAGGATTTAGTTTATATCTTGGAGTTGTATACATCAAAGTATTATAGAAATTTCTTGTAAACTATTATCTTTAAGTAACTTAGAATTTTTTTTTTTATAGTTGAATGAATTTCTTTTTCTTTGTACCATTACTATTTTCTTTTCGAAGAAATTTGGTCAAAATTAAATAATTTTTCCGACAAGTTTTCTTTGGAAACGTTTATTATTTGTCGTTCGTCTAAATCGTATCTACTCGTCAATCTTACTTCAAAAGTAGAAATCACATGCGTCGAAATCGAATTTTTATTAAAACTATCGCCACGTCGACAAAATTTACACGCAAATCTAAGCTCGATTTAACGAGTCGTTACAATTAATTTTAAATTAAATTGAATTAGTAGATGATTTTGTGATTTGAATGTTTTATATGTGATAATTTTTTATTGATATATTGATTTGCGTGTATTAAAATTGACATTAAGACGTATTTCATGCATTCACGATATTTTGTATAAAATTATTGGTCGATATTAATTATCGCAAATGCTATAATAATATTAATGTTATAGGTGACGAGATCGAGCGGATGACCAAGTGTGAGTCATTTCAGCGCTATAATTTTGATTTTGGAGGAGCTAAGTACCGTATATAAGATACAACATAATATAACGGTTTTCTAATAAACCGTTGTGTTAAGTATTTCCTTGATGATAAATTACTATATTATATGATTTGATTTGATTTGAAAAATGGGTTATAATTTAGTTCGAGAAAATGCGACATTTTAAATCTATCTTATATATTGAAAACTTGAATTTGGATTTACATTGATTTCCGAATTATGATTTGATATGATAAATTATTATATTATATGACTTGATTTGATTCATCCCGATTTTTGAGTTATGTAAGGATTTTGAATATATCGTGATTTGATTGGCATATGTGTAGGATACGGCCGTATACCGATTATAAGACTATCTAATTTTGGGTCCTATCATTTGCTATCATTGAGAATAGAGTGATCGATCTGTAACGATGACGGGCCACGGTGAGGCTAATGGTTACGCACCTAAGCCAAAAGACGTAGTGACGTGTCGTTACTCGTACCTAGACATGTTCTAGGGAGCACGTGCCATAAGAATCATGCCATGATAAGCAATTATGATTTTATTGAGATTTGAAATCAGATTTATATTGTGATTTACTTGGCTTATCATGAGATCGTAACAAAATAACTTTTTGAAATTGATAATTTGAGAACATTAAATATTCTTTCGATTATTTGATAAAACTATTTATGACATTTCAATTAAGATTTTATAAGTGTTTTGGAGATAATCTTTGGGACATAATTTATTAGACTATTGTTATATTGCATTGTATATTATGTTCGGTACTTACTGACTGGCCTCACTCATCCAAAAATATATAATTTTTTTTCAAATTTTGTAGGACTAGGATCAATACTCTAGCCTCGTCTATTTGAGGACTTGTTCCGAAAGCTTGCGATCTTCCTTTTTGGTATATCTCCCATGTACATCAGCCGTTTTGAGTTTGTAAACTATCAATGTAAATTCTAATCTAGTTAAACTCCGTGTTGATAGAATTTGGTCGTATGATTTATGATTTCTGGCTTTTGAGTTTGTTATGGGCGTAGATATTATAATGCCGATTTTTGTTTTAAATCGAAAATCGTTATATAAATATTTAATGAAACCATGATATTAATTATATTTGGATTTAACTTAATATATTAAAATTTGTCGTGATCTCGAGATCGAATGGATTACGATATCGGTCATGACATGAGATTTTGGACCGTGACACAACTGACGTGATATTACCCAAACTACTATTAATAATAATTTCCTCTTGAAAGAAAACATTATTTTTTCTTGTAGTTGAGGAACAAAAACAGCTTTTCGATGGCGGATGTATATGGGCGTCCTCCAGTCCTTCCAAGTTCGCGTTCAGCGTTTTCAATTACATTTCAGTAAATGACGGAAAAGCCCTCAAACTTTTACAATATTTGCCATTTGAAATTTCCATGCAAACTTACACGTAGCTCGGTCATAAGGCGGCATCTGTTCCGTTCAAAGAGCTCCCTCTCCATCTATGGCTACCGCTAAATTTTCCTATCTCTTTATTTATTTATTTATATTATTATTTAGAAAAAATAAAATGTATTTTTCTTCTTATCATTTAACTATATAAAGACAATAATAATATCATGCCCTAACTGCCTTTCTACCACTAAATTTGACTTTACATATTTTAAAAGTGAATAAAGAAATTAACCGATAAGTACCATTTAATAGTCTGATTGGCCGTTACAATTCGAGACATAAAGAAAAATAAAGTACTTATTCTCAATCCCGATATCATATTGAAACTCGTGAGTTTACTATTTATATCTTAGAAATAATTCGTCTCAACCAACTATATTCGGATCTATAATACGAGTAGTATGGTCTCCTTTTAAAATTCAAAGAGTATATATATTAATATGGTATATTTTCAGCCATTCTAATTTTATTTTAAAGATAGTATTTATTTATTGGAAAATGATAGAATAGTCAAAGGAATTTTCATTTCTTTAAAAAAATAAAATAAAAGGAGTATATATATAGAGTAGCAGGAGGCAGCTGTCAAGCAGGGGATGAAGGTAGGACAGTTGACCAGGAGACACGTGTCATGTTCGCTTTACCGTTCGATTGTGATGTTGGAGGCGTTAGGAAGAGGCGGGACCCACATGATCAGGTGAAAGAAAAGAAAAAAAAGAAATTGCGGTCGGATCGGACGGCTGTAAGTAAACTTTGATGGGACCCCCTCGAAGTGGGACCCGGCCGCCCACTTTTCCTGCGATATTTTAAGCTTGCGATTGTTAACCACTCTGAAAATGAGGACTTGTCTTGTGTTTGTATTGTTTATTGTTTACTTATAATTTAAACTTAAAATAACACATAAATAATTAATTGAAGAGAATAAATCTTTATTTATTTAACCAACTTGTGAATAAAAATATTCTGTTATATGCCTAGTCAAGAGTTTTTAACATATGGAGTACATGTTAGTATTCATTATTTAAGCAAATAAGCTTATTATTAATTATCGCTCTTTTTTATTGAGGATAACTAAACTATCATTAGAACACAAAATTCGCTTTAAAGAGGAGAGAAATATTTGGCCGGTACACTTTAGACATTTCGTTTTAGATTTGCGAACGGATCGATGGTCGATGATAGTACCATCATTCTTAATTTGTATGAGTGAAAATATAATCATCGAATAGAGAAATATAATTAGATATTAGCTTATTTTTCCTGCCATTTCAAAGGTAAAATCTAATTATATAATCATAGATTAGCGTCTGTGAACTACTTTCTTCTCAAAATATTTTCACGCAAGGTATCGATCATTACCCAAATTATGAAAATAATGACAATTAGTATTTGAGTAAATAATAATTAAATTTTACATAGTGAAGGAAGAAGGAAAGGAGGAAGGGAAAAAAAGAGCATATATTACATTAAGACTCTTTTTCATGACTAAATTGAAATGATATAATATATTTTTTGAACTCATAAAATGTCATCTATCTTGAAATAGAAAATAAATTTCAAACATAAAAATTAAATAATATATTTTTAAAAATTTTTGGTTCAAAATTCATTGTTGTGCTTGAGATAAAATATGCACGAGTAGAAAAAATTATTCGCAAGGTTTAATTACCTAGAAAAAGAGTCTTTCTAATACATGAGTCACTAGGGAACTTATTATATATCGAAGTTAAAAAAAAAAAAAAAAAAAAAAAATTAATAATAATATGCCTCTATCCACATTTTCACTAGGATAGATTTTGCTATTGCTAAGGGAGTGGGCGCCCAGATAGTATCCCGGTTGCCCACTAACTTCTTGTAATTATTCTTGTAATTATTGTTAATAATAATAATAAAAAAATAATAATAATAATAATAATAATAATAATCGAATGAATTGATACTACAGTATTTGCATGATCATTTTTGTCTAAGACTATATTTTTAGGGGGTCTACTTACGACAAATAATAATTAATAATAATAATAATAATTTCATTAATACATATATACTTTACGTACTAGGTGATGAAGTTGATTACTTTTTTAGTCCAACCAATGAAATGTAGGTCACATCGAGGATTTGTCACAAGGTAAAGATAAGCAAGTCAAAAACATGAAAATAATGATCATGTATAGTCTATTCCAGTCTTTTGATATATAGATGAGATCATAGTCTAAACATTATTGATTCACATTTTGCAACAAATCATATACTATATGATCACCTCATGACCTAGCTAGCTACGTAAACGCATTTGCTCATTTTGGCTACCTATATATATACGATATTCATGCAATAAGCACACGTATATGCAATTCTAATCATGTCATCAGTACGGCCTATACAGGTATATATTATTTGTGTCCCGATCATGAATATACTGTATATACATAGATAAGTTTGAAAATAAGTCGGAAATAATATATTCCAAAATCAATTCGATTGTTCAATCGATCTCTGCTCCTTCAATTTATTTTGGGGAGTCCTCCTCTGGAAGATCAGGAAGGCCGAGGAAGAACTCATAGCCAGTGGTATATATATGTGGTTTAGGACTTATAATGATATCACTTTAAATGTCAGGGTTTAGAAATTACCTAGCTTGAACTGCTGGACTCATCTTGTAGCAATTCTTTAGATTGTCCGTCTAGGCGGGATGGACCGCCAACTTGTTAAATTTCGGGTGCCACATGTCAACTTGTCATTGGTCGAACTTTTTTTTTATACACGGGACAAACTGAAACACAAAGGAATACATGACTTTAAAGAGAAAAGAACCCGCAAAAATACAAGAGGAAAAAAATAAACAAATTCAAACAATCTTCAAGGAAATTTTTTGTTTTGTCAATTACTTCCAAATAAGTAACGTCCTGCCAGAATTAAATCATTCTTGAGATCCAAATCAATTATAATTTTTGCTTATTCTTCAATACTTGAAGTCGGAGGACGAAGGATAATACAACATTAACTGTTTATTACGTCTCTTCAAATCTGAATCCGAATTCACAGGAGACAAATTCGAATCACCTCCATTTAAAAATCAAAGAAATGAGACCCATTTCAGGAATAGTATGTTGCAAGATTTAACGGGGAAGAGGTATAAAGATATACCATGACATTCATAACATTAAGATTTAAAAATCGGTTCAGCAACAAGAGAGATAATAATCTCGTGAGCATCATCTAACATTGACAAAAAGTACCTATACCATATTTCATCGGATACTCATGTTGATTCAAGGTTCAAAGCTTAGTACGCCACTACTACTTCCGTAAAAAAGAAAAAGAGTACAAAAAAAAATCTATTTGAAAAAATATTATTTAGTTTCATGAAAGTTTATTGACTTTAAAATTTTCTTTATTATTATAATTATTGTTTTGTGGGTGTGCTAAACTTTTGAAGGACATATTTTGACATGATACGTATGTCATGACTCTCAACTTTGTCAATTTTATTATTTAAAATACTCACTAAAAATCCTTGATAAGATCCCTCGAACCTAATTAATGATAGGACTCGATCAAAAAAAAAAAACATAATGTATATGTTTATAATTCAGAACGATGTTAATATATGTATCTGATGATACATCAATCAAATAATACATTGGTATATTCACAACCCCTGTTAATTTTTCTATGTTGTACAGATATTTATAGAAACATTCATCCAAACAAAGTTTGGATTTTCTCATAATCAATATGAGTATATGACTTTAAGGTTAATTTATTTTAACAAAGTTTTTTTCTAGCAATTTAAACAAATTATTTGATCTGAATTTTACAATTCTAATTATGAAAATAAAATGAGGAGAGAGCAAACTTAAATCATATGACAGAAGCAACAATCAATGAATAAATAATACACGCCTCTAGATCTCTTCACATTTTTAACATTCTAGCTTGAGTTGTCCGAAAAAATTCTAACAATTGTTTTGTTACTTCCGTTTTGTTTTCGCTCCATCTATTTTCCTATATTTCAAATACAACATAAACCAATAAATATAATTAACCTTTGCAAATCAAACAAATCCTCAAATACTCGAGCATCTGTTGATCAAGGACGAAGCTATTTTAGCTATTTTGTAATTTGGTAGGACTATGCCTCATCAAAAATTTTTAAAAGAATTTAACTACTCCACAAGTATATATACAATACTTTTAAGCCTGACACATAACACGAGCAAGTGGCGGGGTGGTCGAATGATATGCTTCTCTCCTTTTTCTTTTCTAAATTTTAATCTCTTATAGTTAATTACTTCTTTTTATTATTATTTACAATGAATTAACATCAATATATTGTATAAATTTTTATTATAAAACCTTAAAGTTTTATCATTTATTAATTATTGTATACTCGATTTTCTTTTAAAAAATGATAAATTTTAGAAATAATTGTCGGTCCTGCACACTTTTTAATTTTAGCTTCGTCCATGTCGATTAAATTAAATGCATGCTTATTTTTTGACGTTCACGAATGCTGATAAGTTCATATATATTTTTTTTTTCACAATACATATTTCTTTATACTTTTTATTTTGTTTTAAAATAAATGATTTTATGTTTAATTTAAATTAAAATATATTAAATTTTTTTTTTCATTTTCTTTTATGCCATTAGCTTAAAAACCACATATCGGAGAGGGAGGGAGGGAATAATAAATTTAGCACCTTTATTATATAGACTATGTTACATGTGCGATATGTAAAATAGGAGTCGTATAAATATTTTCATCTACACTTCTCGAAGTTGAGGATTCTTGGATTTAGTTCTAACTATTCAAGACCAATAATGTAATATTCTCGAGAAGTTTGATCAACTTTCAAGTTCTTATTTCTCCATATCTTGCAAAAATTACATATTCGCCAGTTGGAAGGCCAAATATCATATATATATACACTACTTGAGTTCTAATTTCAAGACCAATATATAGTAAAGAGGAGGGAAATGGATGAAGAAGAGATGTTCTTGATCATAATCATCTGATGAAAATCTATAATTTTTTTAATGGTATTTAGTAAAAGTTAAATTAAGTCAAAAAGAACAGTTCAATATTTAAACCTATCACAACAAATCAGAAGATAGATGTGACGATCTCTTGTATATAGAAATTTAGTAAATATGTAAATAAATTATAAGATGAGTTTGTATATATATAGGTAGCTTGGTTTTTGAGATTTGCAGGGAAATGTGTGTACATTCTTTTACAGTTTAAAGATATATATACATATATATTATAATATTGAGAGGTATTATAATATATATAGATAGGTAGTATTATATTAATTGTTTTTAAAATTATTTATTTTAGATGTTTTTTATTATAAACTAATTGATTGAGATAGTGATTGAACACTACTGATCATCACATTCAGTGTACACCTAACTTTTTTAGATTAAAATGTTCTATATACAAATTAAAAATTCAATTCTATTGATGGATGCAACCCCATTTCAATTATTCCTTTGGTTTTAAACTTGGTTGACTTCTTATTTATATGATATTAACTAAGTTTGTTTTGGTCAACTAGATAGTGTATGTATATTTAACATCATTAATTAATTATGTGATATAGTACTGATACAATGATAAAAAATAAAGTACGCGGGTCATTTATATATTTTAATTTTCAAACGAGTTTACTGCAAAATTATTTCAATTTTAGATTTGATCAAGAGGATGATTGTGTATGAAGTCAAAGTATGACTTATATCTGGGATCAATACACTTTTGAAGTTGTCAATCTCAATTCTAGAAATTCAAAAACGTCGTAATTCCTGTGTTATCATGGAAACTTTGACGATTAACAAGAAGATTTTACTTGTTTAAACATTGAAAAATTATGGTTCATTTATGATTAAACAATAAATCAACCCAGAAGAAATGAGTGATATGCAAAGAAAAATACATGTATATACTATAATTGATTACTAGTGTAAGGCGTGCCACAAGTCGCATGCTCGTGCTTGATAATAAGACATTTATAGTATCATTTTAAGATTGAAATAGGAAACTCGTCCTCAAATATATACATGCTTACAAATTATGTGCCAAACAATTTATGTTCTATAGTGGCAAATTTTGAAACTCGGCATTAACTTGAGTTTAAAGAAACCTACATAGAACTTAGTTATGTTAACTAAGCAATGAGCATGAATTATTTGAAGATGCAAACAGAAATATGAATGCCCCGTCCATTGCGTCTGCTTGTAGGCTTAGTATTAGTCTCCACTTCTTTCCATTTGAACTCCGTGCTTGACAACCTTGAGTACAATAACGCAAGAAACTAATCAAATTTATCGCAACCAAAGTGCACTTACCGTTGGAAAAGAATTAACTTAACCAACATATTTTATGAATAAAGAGCAATGGCATATATATGAACCATCCCAACTACTCACTTTAAGCTCTACAAACGTGATAGTGGAGTGTAGAGAAATATTCGATGTAGATCCCGCTAAGATGCATGAAGCTAATTATCTATGGGAGACAATTTGTAATACCTAGTGAAGGCATTGCCTCTAAGATGCATGAAGGCATCTGAGCCAATAGTTCCACCTACACAGGGACTTGGGTCCTTATAGATATTGAATCAGCAGCTAGGTTGCATGTTTCAAGACTGAAAATAAACTACAAAATAAAGTGAAATAAAAGAAGAAAATAGAATGCGAGACTAATTAAGAACAAGCTTTTTGTCCAAACACTATATATAGGTTGTTTGGGTCATAATTACTAATTATTTAACAAAGTGATGATATTCCAAAGATACATATAAAAAAAAATTAAAACTAAGGTAAAAACTAATTGTAACAAATTAAACTTGATTTAAAATGTCTCTTAAAAGTTGAGAGTGAGAAAATATTGTTTCTGTCTATTTTTATTTGACACATTTTAGGATTTTGTCTGGATTACAAAAAAAAAAATAATGATTATGATCAATGTGAAAGACTATCCTTCCACTAAACCATTTTAAATTTTACAATAATAAATTTTGATTTTTTTTTTGAAAACATAATTGAAAAAAAAATTGTGAAAAATAATAGAATAATATTTAATTGTGGACAGGTCCTAAAAAGTGAAGGAAAAATAATTAGTTGCTCTCACACGAATATCATTTTTTTCTTCTCCTACCGATTAAGAGTTGCCACATAAAAATAAGAAAAATTTATAATATTTTGAGTTAAGGGTTTATTGGTTTGTTTGATCTTTATTTCAAGATCCGTATTAAAATTTGAGATATACGTATAATTTTAGTACTTTTCTCTCGGAGTTCACCATCCTATTATAAGATATAGTGATGTGTCTTATTTTTATGAATCCCGAAAATCGAAGAGTAAAAAATATGTACAAACAAATATGATAATATAATAATATTTTATATTTTTTATATGTCTATATCCTATTGGTGGATACATTTTTATTGGTGGTAAGGAAGCATCGATTAAAGTATCTTTCAAAAATAATTTTTGTCAATGATCCATAGACAGAGTGGTTTGTAGAAGCTTACTATGTATAGTATAGATGGTTTCGATATATGGCTTTTTTTTTTACAATCTTTTCGATATATGGCTCAATATAAGCTATGAGTGCCTTAATTCTAGGGGAGGGCCAATATGTATGGGCCTTAATTTAGTTCTACATTTTCGAGAAAAAAAAGTACTTCAATCATGAACTACCCCCTCTTTTCATTTATTTATTTTCATTTTCAAGTTTCTATTGTATAGTAAATATTGATCCAAGAAAAAGAGAGAGAGATAGATCCCTCATTCGGGGTTTTAATTATCTGTGAAAGTTTTCACATGCTCTATTTCAAGTATACAGTATATGCGACTTTTTGTTGCAGATTGAGCTCCTAATTTACTATGGCTTCAATGTCAACTGATTTTTGAACAAAGATTTTGAACAAAGTTGTGGACAAAAGAAATAGAAATAGCGTACAAAAGCAGTTCATGAAATCCTGCCTCGATATCAAACGAGATCAATTTGGATTATTCATGTATATCTTATTACTGACCAAATCAATTAATTTAGACCAAAACCAATTAAATATTCTCACCGTCCCAAAATAGATGTAAATTTTCAATACAAATTATATGTAAAAATTTACATCTATTTTAGGACGGAGGTAGTATATATGACCCATAATGCACACCCCTATTTACAGTTTACAACTCTTGAAATTTTATTTGCTGTTGCAATAGAAAAATCACAAATTTCTTTCCCCTAAAAGGTGATATGAAAAATATTTAAGGAGTACTCATGATATGAAAGGGAAAAAAAAACAAAGGTAGTTTTCTAGGCAAGTTAATTCAAACAGGTTGACGTAGTTTGAATAAATTGATTGATTTTCATCTGAAAATTCCAGACTGGTAATTAATTTCTACCCGTCAACCCAAAAGAAAGAAAGAACATATATAGTAGTAGTAGTAGTATATTACAAGGAAGGTGCCCTAAATTTTGAAGTTGTCTAATTATGATTTCTTTGTTTTAGGATGTCTTGGGACTATATTAAACCAATGATTGAAAACAATTACGGAGTATTAGATTTCTGTGTTTCAGGAAAGGAAAAAAAAAAAAAGACTCGCCCAATTCTAATTCAAAGGAAAACAATTGAACACTTTCAATTATTGATAATTTAAATATTACTCCTATATTAGATTTAGAGCTTCAGCGTATATATAGCTTTCCAATTCTTATTGCGACTGATTTATTTAATTTTGTTTCCAGTATAATATAGTATTTGAAAGATATGGAATAGTACTAAATCACTCAGGTTCAATTCTAACACGCAAGGAACCTAATTTTCTATATATGAAAATTAAATTTGACTTTATTTGGTTTGTTTTATTTCAGGGAGAAACAACTTCATATATATATTTGTTTGAAGAAATTAAAAAAAGAAAATTAGCTAACATGAGATCTTTTAAATGTTTACAATTGTTAAGTGACTATCTACGAGATTTGATCGTTGATAAACAAAATTCATATGTAAAAGAAGAGTTAACTTGTATATATATATTTATGTATTAATAAAAAGAGACTGAATTATTATTGATTGAAGAATTAAAAATGTTTAAGCTAATTATTTAATTATTATGGACTTAATTTTATTTCTCGGGATGGTTAGTTGCAACTAATCTAATAACAAGAAAGTTTTTGTTGTCAGTTTTTGCAGTTAGCTTGCTAGTATTTTCTTTTATATAAAGAAAGAATTACTATTGATAATTAAATTTAGTGGTCGAGTTTGTCCGCGTCCATTGATCAATAGCTCTCGGATGAAAGACGTATCCTTCAAATTAGATAAAAATCGTTGGTATTATTGATTGACATCATCCACGAACAAATTTTCGAGACGAATTTTTCGAGACGAATTATAGAAAATAAGAAAGTTTGACAGCCAATAAAAATACAAACCATTTACTATTGATGCATAAAGTCAGGTGCAAGCAATACCAAATAAAATAAATTAAACATTTAAACTAAAGTTAGCTTGCTAGTATATTGTAACACAACCAAAATTAAACATTTAAACTAAAGTTAGCTTGCTAGTATATTGTAACACAACTTTTTTTTTAAGTAAATATTGCAACACAACTTGCTTTTAGCTATCAAATAGTAAGATAATAAAACATTAAAAAAGAAAATGTAAGATAATTACTTTTTAACTATAGTCTTATATAGCATGCCTAAGTTTGAACGAGACTTTCACTTATATACTGCAAATTTGAAACTTTGAAAATTCATTTTATGTAATTATGTTGACCATTTTTTTACCCACTTCCGAAACGCATTGATCGCAAACAAGTTTTCTAGATAACCTAGGCCCAATAAAGGCCTAAATATTCTTAGCCCAAACTCATTGAAGATAGGCCCAATATCTGACCCACTGTGAAAACGACTTGTGCACGTTTTTTCTCGACAATTCTTCAACTAAAGAGAAGTCATCATCATGGCTCATTATTCAAAAAGTAGTAAAAATATACTGTATATTCCGGTGAAGAGGCTCATTAAATAACGAATCATGTTCTTCTAATCATCATATAATCTAAATGGAGTCTTTTTCCCGCTCTAATCCCCATTTAACCCTAACCCAAATGATCGGTAAATGATTGAAATGTTATGAGTCGTCTCAAATGGGATACAAGTAAATCACAATTTGTTACATTAATCTATGTTATCTTGTAATTTAGATTTTGCGAAATTCTTCATGCCGACATGTAAATTGTGCGATTGATCGGCCATTTCAATACCTCATTCGAGAATCTCGAACATGTGGAGAGAAGACTGATTAGCATTTGCTAGAAGAAGGCAATGGACACCTATGTTTTTAACGTAAAGCTGTAAAAAGGGCTTTATTCTGTCATTCTTGATTGCCAAGTACACTACACACTGATTGTAACCATTGACCCTAAAACTCCTATTTCCTAACGAGAGAGAAGAACTAGGAATTAGGAAAACAACAAAAGAAAGAAAAGAGTTGTGGAATCCAGACTGTAAAGTAGTAGGAAAGTAAAACTAAATAAAGAAGATAAGGTATACACTCCAGACAGACCTAGGAAAAATACAACAATATTGTAGGATTCCTAGAATCTCTCTCTCTCTCTAGGACTTTGTTGCAGTGCAGAGACAAGGCAATGGCATGGAATGTGTACATATATATAAGCGTGCCATTGCCATTGCCATTGCATTTGTTCAGTCAAATAGTTTGCTCATTCAAAACCACACAGACATTCTTCCATCTTACCAGCCTTTCATTTTGTCCATTTCCATGCAACAGAAACAAAACAATACACACACAATGTAACACTAGTTTTGGATTATAAACTTAGATAAAATTAATTCTCAGATTTTCGATAATTTTTTCCCTAATGGTTATAATTTTGAGTTAGAGTCGGGCTATCTTCACAAGCTGAAGAATTCACTTTCTGCAAAAGTTACTGCCAACAGCATTCAATAAACTAAATAACATTCTATCAAGCATTTAATGTCCATCGTTTTGACTTCAACATGGCTCAAAGAGAGTGTATTAATGGATCACATAGTTGATAATGATAGAAACTATAAGATTCAGACAGGAAAACACATGTTCGTCTCTGCCAGGTTCATAAATACTGTATCAAAAAAGGTCCAGAGGATCTATATTCTACATAAAATAAAGATAACAATCAATGTAACAGAATCTTACAAGCAAGAACATCAGACTAATTTTGCTCCGAGGCCAGGAATAGGCAGCATAATAATAAGATTACTAAATGTTAAAAAGTGTTTCAATCACCATCTTACACAAAATTACAAAACATGGATTGATCACCGACATTAAACTTGATTCCACAACATAAATAAATTATCCTATGAACGACAAGAGAGAGAGAACATATAATCCCACATGATAATAATACAATAATGCCACAAGCCCCATCCATCAGTTCCTACTTCTACTAACTTAAACATGACCGGGAAAAGAAAAAAAGGGGAAAATCCGCTGCCTTACCGCAATATCGAGGCCTTCTCATCATAGCATGCAATCAGTCCTAGCTGGCAATCTCCTGAAGAAGTTAAGGGGAACAGAAGGAAGCTTGTGACGGAACCTCGGGTGTCGTAAAACGTAAAATCCAGTGAGAAGTGCCACGACCTGGAAAGGGGTAACGTAGAGGACAATGGCAGCTATCAAACAGAATATGACAAAAAGAGCAGTGGCTCTCGGGTCACGCCAGCTCAGCAACGACTGAAACCTCTCTCCCTGTGTAGCTAAATCTCCGACCACCGTCTGAATTCTCCCAGCAATACTCCTCAGCCGGTCGTACCTCATTCTAACGATATCCGAGGGTCGGGATGTCGGGAAAGTGTCAAACTCCTCGTCGAGCTCGTCGGGATGCGCGGAATCAGCATAGGAAAGACGAGTGTCCATGTGGGGAGGATGGCGTGGCCTCCACCGGTAGTACCACACTCCGATCAAGAAAAGGTACAGGAAGATCGTCGGTAAGATCAGTTCCGGATACAGAACCAGGATGACGAACAGAATGTGGATCAGCACGGTGGTGATCGGATTTTTCCAGTTGCAGATTTGATCAAACCATTTACCGACAGCAATTAAGCCACCCAAAACCCCCATGATCCTGAAAAAGTTAGCTTTGCTTCTCCTCATACTCCACATGTGAGAACCAACATCCAGCATATACTCTACTACCTCCTTCCTCAGTGGCGGCTCGGCTCGGCTGAGCCGCATCGACACAATCTGAGTCGCTTGATGCCTCAAGCTATCGAGCTGGCTAACAGTCAATGGATGGAGATAATGCATTTTCGGTAACAGAGGATGTGAGTACATGTGCATCATATTCAGCAACGACGAGCAAGTGAATCTCACAGCCAGATGAATCTCACCCATTTTCTTAACACCATTTGTATGTAAAACCAGAAGAGGATACGAATGTGTGTAGACACGATCTGTTTCGAGTGTGGAAAGACGAATCCTTACTTTTCCGATTCTCGTATCCTTTGCTCCTCCAGCTTTATCTCCTCCTCCATGCAAATGACAGTTATCGAATACGCCAACAGTAATAACCGTGCAAGGATCGAAAACCTCCCATGTGTATTGCTCATTCCACTTAGGCATGAAACTATCGATAATAGTCCTCGTACGGACCCATTTCTGGCCATACTTGGCTACACAGTAAGCATCAGTAGTCCCTCTACCATCTTTTGTCTTCATTGGCATAAGACCTTGAGCGCTCAGAATACCGACTTCCAAAACACCAATGCTGGGTTTCCACAATTGCTTGGCTGTTGGCCTGAGATCACTACTGTAATGTGTGGATTCGTCGAGAACGTGATAACCACCTTCTAAGCAGATTCTCAGATGGATTCTGCTAGCAAACTTGATTTCCTTCTTTTTCTCTCCTTCCATTATAGCGTGCTTCTCAAGATTATGCCATTTTGTATTGACTGCTTGTGGTCCAATCTCCGGTCAACATACTGTAACGGAATTGCACACCTACCGAGAATTTCATCCTTGTTAGGTGCTACTCTATCTTCCACACTCAGAATCAAAGGCTCCTCAAATGGTTCCGCTGCAACAAACATCAAATCTTCGTTCCACATGGGATTAATGTTCCTAGCCGGGGAAATTCTAGTTCTCAAAGCCTGATTTCCAAGGATGGCCTTAACGTAGACTTCAGGATATCTACCTTTATCAGTTGGTTGCAAGTCCTGAGCTTCAATAACGTTAAGCCTTAAATACCAGAGCTTGGGAGAGAGATATACCTTTGACCGGATATTGGCAAGGCCATCGGTTCCACTAACTGTGGCTGCATCGGAATGCCACGCTTCTGGAAACGCCTCGTCGGCCTGCGTACCCCACCAAACAGCTAACATCAACTCTCCTTTAGCTTTATCCCCTTTGCGATCCTCCAATCTATACCACTGTGGTGCAAGAGGACTATCCGGCGGGACCCTTTTCGGAATCTCATTCAAATCGAACAAAACCCGACCGATGAAATCATCCTTCACTAAATCTTTATCTTTCACTGTAACCTCAAGCACCGAAGCCTGAATCCTTTCCTTTGAGAAAGCAAATACCTGACTCCACTCAGGATTCGACTTCTTCTCGAAATGCCGGGTGGTACCTTTATAGTTACCGAGTTTAACTTCGGTGTAAGGATCACAACTTCCTGTAACATCTTTTCCAGGTAAATCCTTGGCTTTGACGACACGAACATAGAGATACTGCATTTGCTCGACGAGATCATAAGTGCTCGTGAGTCTGTCTCCGGTGACCTTCATTCCCCCGAGATGGGGCTTGGTCTCTTTAAGAGCAAAATCTTCCGGTGGTGGCCTCTGCATCTTTTCAATCGATGTAGACACACTCAAACAGCTAAAGTTGAAATTTTCGAGTTGATCGGTTGAATTAGTGTAATTCTCTGCTTGCTTCTTGTTTTAAATTTCAAAACTTTCTTCTCAGAAACCTAAGAGACCAAACAAATGAGCCGTTAATTAATAATTAATTATAAACAAAGTCCAGCTAAATACTCGGGAAACTGAAAAATAGGAAACAAAACAACATTCAAACCGACAAGCGTCAAGCCCGAAATAAATAAAATGTACTTATAAAACACAAAATGGGGAGTGTGAAGATAAAATCAAAACGACACAGTTTTTAGAGACGTCTCTAGCTAGATCTTACCAAATATATTATCAGGTGAACAAAAAATGAAAACTTTTAATTTCCCTTAAATTAACTTCAGATCTGAGAGCTTGAACTCTTCAAAATCAAAAAATAAGAGACACCAAGTAATCAACTTTTTCTTAGATCTAAAAAAAAGGGTTGGTGATTGATTGATATATATGAGCTGTTGAGCTAGTGAGAAAATGTAGGAGACATTACACGATATTAAATCAACTGTCGACGTTTCTCGGAAACCAAACAGGACAAAAACAAAAGAAAACCCACATTTGGGTTCCCAAACTCCATTTCTAATCTACCAATTTATCAGGAACCTCTAATCATAAAGAAAAAACAAGACTTTACCACATTTTAGAAAACCCAAAAGGGTAAAAATAAAGGGTTACCTTCAACAACGCAAAGGTTTTAATGAAACCCTAGCGCCATTCATTTGAAAGCGAAAATGAAACCACTTTTTCTTCTTCCTGGTTTATAGAGAGAGAGAGAGAGAAAAGGAGAAGGGAAAGAGAGTGAAATCAACGAGAAGATAAGCACGCAGCAAGAGGAAACTATTATTATTGAGAGAAGAGCTGAGCCTGGTGATAGCTTCTACTTTCTAGAGAGAGAGAGAATCGGTGGTGAATCTGCAAAATAATACTTTCTCTCTCTTCTCTGTGTCTGTGTGTATCTTTTGCTTTTTCTCTCTTTTTTTATTTTCTCTTTTTCTATCTTGTCTCTGTTTGTATATTTGTGGGGACCCCACTTTCGTGCTTATGAGGGTGACAACATAAATTCTTTCTTTTGCAACACTATAATAATACATGTACAAATAATATAATAATACTCCTCCCATCAAGTCTCAATTGGCAGCCCCTTAAAAAATAAAAATAAAAAGTCTCAATTCATGGCAATGGTTGGATCGGTCCAATTTCGATTCAAAATTGACGGTTTACGGTTTTTAAATTTATGAAACCGAATTGATATTGTAATGTTTATAGAATTAAATCGAAATTATAAATTTATGGTTCTAATGATTATGGTTCAGTTCCATATAATATATTTATTTTTATAAAAGAAAAAAGGGAATGATACTGTGAAAAAATTGATTTCAATTCAGTTCTGAAACCATAATCACGAAACCGATTCGACCCGATTTTAGCTCAATTCGATTACGGTTCAAAACCGGACCGTGCCCATATCAATCGATGCCTATGGGGCTAAGTAAACGGAATAGATAATTTATAATGGTGTCCCTTTATTATAATACATGATCATTTATTTTATTATTGATTTTGAATTACATAATAAAATTGTCTTATTCACGTTCGAAGAAGATCGATCCATAACTTTCAGAATAAATCTCATTTCGATAACCACTAGATCAATGGATCCTGAGTTAATCTATAATTATCTTAAGTTAACTTTTAAAAAAAAATCATTTTATAAAATTACTTATCTTGGACGGATTTAGGTCATTTATGGATTTTACAAAAAATGCGATGGATATATAAATAAATACCTATTTAAAAATATCTTATTATATTAAAAAAATAATTTATGCCCTAAAATATTATAAATACATAAATAGTAATAATTAAATGGGTGGCGAATAACCGATGATACCCATCCGTTTTAGGTTTTAATTTTTTAATACAACGGATATCTGAATAATTCAGATACATTTTGCGTTTGTCGTATGTATGAAGTATATTTCGTCTTGTTCTAGATAATTTATATTTTTTTATTAAAAGTAACATAATATATATTTTGGAATAAGACGAAGCACGCTCTAAATACACAACGAACGTAATTAGTAGTAATGCATAACAAAGAATTATTTAAATCTAAAATTAATATATATTTTAATATTCTGTAGTTATTCCCTCACCCTTGTTAAACCACACGCAATTAAAAAATATTTTAATCTAAAAAATAATTATCTTTCTTTAATATTCTGTAGAAATCTTAAATATATATATATATATATTTTGAAGATGAAATCTTAAATATTTTGATTTGGAGAATATTTTGTTAATTGAAACACATTATTGTATCCTTAATTATTACGACATATTTTTATTGATATGTCATAGTCACTACTATATATGTACCGAACTATTGTGTTCATCTTTTATTTTACTTTGTCTTCAACCTCAAAGTTGGGTTGGTTTTCTCCACATTTTGGTCTAGCTGAGTCCGTAGACTGATTTTAAGGGAAAAAATTTAGGTGTATTTTTAAAGAAATATATTTTCATAGATATTTTATATGTAATCTTTTTTATAAAATAATTATATAATATTTTTATTTTAAAAATAAAATTTAAATGAATATAATCAAATATACAATTATTTAATATAAAAATATATAAGGTACGTATAGAAATAGTTATCGACTCAAAAGAATGTTTAGTTTTTATATTCTCAAATCAAACAATTACCTATTTTAAAATAATGTTTCATCTTTCATCACCCATGTACTTTTAATGTCATGGTAATTGGTACGAGAACAACTATTTTGTTTTTGTGAAATTGTATCTTTGTTGGTAGTATTTAATATAAATGAAGTAAATTTGAAACTTTTAAGTTTTAATTATATCTATAGAGTATATGATGATCAATGGATTGTATTCTAGATTCTACAAAAAAAATGTCTTGTATTCTTAATCTTCTTGTTTTTTTTTTTTTGAGAATATTGTATTCTTAATCTTACACTATATTTAATGAGTAATTTTGATATGCCCTCAAAAATTTTACTCAAAATTCGAGATCATGATATTTATAAATAAATATATATATATATATATTTAAGTATAAAAGAATAGATACATATCGTTCTCTTTAAAACTCGTTTTACTTGAATAGGGAAAAGGAGGAAAGGGCGCTAATTAAGATCATCTATCTATAACATAAAAAAATTGATACGAAAGATCTAACGATATTTATTTAAACTAAATACTCGATGCCGATTCATGTATAAATATAGTGCTATGGCCCTATGGATATAACAAGTCCTGGGCATGATTATGGGGTAAATTGACTTTAGAAAGATTTGAATAAAAAAATATTAAGTACTTTAACTATTTTTAATTTTTTAATATAATTTTTTTTTTGATAATACGTATAAATTATATTGAAGAGATAGATTTAATCACTAGTTATTAATTTTAAGTAAAAAAATTAAAATCATTCGATGTGTCTTCTAAAAGAATCTAATGTATCTAAATTTTTAAGAGAGTCTCTCAATTTTTATTTTTATTTTTAAATATAGAGAGTCTCTCAATTTAAAACTCATCAAACTCATCAACTATTTTCATGCACAAATTTCATTAGGAATAATGAATGTACATCTTTATTTTTATTAATTGATGTAGTATGTGATGAAACATTGTATCATAGAGTATTTTGGTTTAGATGCTTTGTTAGTTGGCAATTTTGGAGCGACGTGGTTGCTGGTAAAGTGGTAATCTCTTGTATCTTCCTAGTGTTTATTTAAGATGTACAATATTAATTTAAAGTCGTCATCAATTTTTACTTAATCTAACAAGTAATTACAAAATGGAAACATATTTGAATAAGGAACCAACTGCTGTGATTTGTCATTGTCTAATTTTGCTCAAAATTTCTTTATTTAGATTTGATGCTTGACCACTATTAAAATGTAATAATAAAAGTTTGTATTTTAAATTATTGACAAAGACGGGTGTGTTTATTGACACGCTAAGTTTTTGCTACTTATACAGTAATTATATTAAATTGACAAAAATACCCCTATTTTTCAATTGTTCTCTCATACAAGTCAGTTTTGTTCCTTTCAAAGTCGAAAAATCCAAAATTCTTATCTCATCTCTCTTCATCGACTCGACCTCCACTTGACCAAGCTAAGTCCGCTTGACCGTTTCTCCTTTAACAACAAACTAAACTCTTCCATTTTGTACAATCCATGTCTGTATGTTTTATACCAACTCTTTCATTAAATTTCCGTGCTCGTCGTCGCTGCCGAATAGACCCATCACCACCAAAGCTTAACTATCTAACATTTACAAATAGAAGATATTGATTTTTGTTTTTAATAGAAAAATAAATATATAGAATTTTATTTCGCCGTTGAGTTTGGACGGGGTTAATTTAATTGAAAGATGGTAAGGAATGAAAAAATTAGTCAATCATCCATATGTTTTAGTTCTATTTCCTTAACTTGTTTCGACTTAACTTGTTTCGACTTAATTTCATGAAAGGAGTTCCATTAATGAAGATTTGAAGAATTTTATTGAAATTGGAGTCTATAATGAGTTTGTGTGATGCAATTTTTTTGACGTTCGATCGATTTGTATTTGACTTTTGACTATTGATATTGGATTCCATAAGTGTGTTCGGATGCAATATTTTCATGTGAAAAAGTTCTGATTGTATAATTTGTCTTTGTATTTGAGTTTGAAAGGAAAAAAACAAAAATCTTTTTATAATACAGAGAAATCAGTTGCAAGAAAGAGATATATTTATCAGTCCACTATAATCACCGTGTGAGTAGCAAAAACATCGCCCACAAAGACAGTTATTTGGTTAGCTTATATAAAAACGACTAAACAAGACAGCCATCCTAAAAAACTTCAGGACAACAATCTTAAAACTGTTACTTAGCGCAATTCATGTCCGCATATGACCGTAGGTACCTGAACTTTTGATAAATTTACAGTCTGCCACCAGGACTTCCAAATACTACAAATAGATACCTAAATTTTGAATTCATTATTCCTTATGTCTGTTAATACATGTTTTTTTAATTTTTTTTCATACATTAAAAAAAAAATATTTAATCAATATTAATATACATATAAATATCTTCTTAAATATATCTAAAAAGCTAAAAAAATTATATATTAACAGACGGAAGAGTATTTTATAATACAAGGCAATTAGGTACATTAATATATCATTAAAATTACCTCCCGTAGATGATGAATGTCAAATCCGTATCAACTGTTCAACGTTGTATGATTTCCGTTACGGTAAGTATTCAATTAGGATTTCGAAACTATTAAAGTAGCAAACTTTTATAAAAGTTAAAAAGTTTTAGACGGCAAATTGGTAATGATCAAATTAACTAAAATTCTTCTTTTCTTTTTTTTTTACTAACGCTTAATAATAGTGATAATTATTTTTATTTCCCTAGTTTGGGTTGGGGTAATTGGTTCGCACATGATCATTAGAGTGAAGATTGGGATAATTAATGATTGCTAGTACTTACTGTAGTATATAGACTAGCAATAATTTCCTTTTGTTTTGGGGTGATGCCTATTGGTTTGTGGACAATTTCTCATGCCTAAATGGTCCTCGAGGCGGGCAGTATGTACCCACCATATTACATACACAACGACTTGAAAAAGGCTCGTCCTTCATGGTCTGATCGAATATTCATGTCTGGCTTTCCTAGGATATTCGGCCATTCACGGCATTCTTATATCATTGACAGTAAATTGATAAAATAAAAATAAAAATAATAATAATGAAGATTATAATTTTAATAAAAAGGAAAAGGGAGTTTAGGACTATCTATTATCTTTCGAGAGAGCTGGAGACTGAATATGGTTGAGTCACACGATCACATCAACGGCGTGGATACTATTTTAATTACAAAAAATATGTTGACTTTTCAAAAGGTAAGAGATGAATTGGAGTTGATTTTTGTTACATCCGCTTTTAGAATCAAAATAAACAATTAATATAGAATGAAGAAAATATATGAAAGTAAAATGGGAACAAATATGTAGCTAAATGCCGTGTGAAGAGTAATAAAGTGGCGTATCTAGCTATGAGTATATGCCATGCTCATATTCAAATGCCTTCAATGAAAATTTGATATTTTCAGTTTATTTTTCATCACTTTATTAGACTGAAATTTGTGTGCTTTTTTATGTATGTATGTGACTCGGGGCTAGATTACACGTATCGAGACTGATTGGGGTCAAATTCTGGCAAAGTTAATGGGATATAGTTCATTCACACACAATTACGAACGTAATAAAAAATACTAATATGCATATAACATAAGTCTTAAGTATCGATTCTATATATTGAAAAGAGCTTTACATAATTCATAAATGAGTATTTGTATATAAAGATGTAAAAGAGCTGATTGGTTTTAAATTAAAATGACTAAAAACGATAAACAAACAAATAACAACAATAAATAAAGTGACAAATTCAATAAACAAATTATAAGATATAATGGAGAAAGTATTTATAGAATTATATAATTTTGATTTCTCAAGCTACACCTATTACGTCTAATCTCACTTTCATAAGTCTTATAATACAATCTCGCACGCTACCAAATATTCAATTTATTATAGAGACATCCGTCCATCGTACGATAATCAACTCTCAACAATTTATATCGATTTAACAATAATAATCGTTATTGAAGCAAACAACATGAAAATTCAGCGATAAAATTATGTCTACGAATCTTTTAGGTATATCTATATTTTAATAAGAAATCAATTGAATTAATTAATGAAATAACTCATGTTCCTAATTCTTAACTTTAATTACTCTCTCAAATTTTATAGATTAATCACTCCAATCAATAAGCATTAAGCACAAGTATAAGAAAACATATACGAATTGATTAATTGCATTTTATATTGGTTTTATAATTTGAAATTCTCGTTTATTTTGTTTGTTATCATGTAAATATTTTTTAGGGATTTTTTCTGAATATTTTTTTAGTAAATTATAAAGTCCTCGAATTTCAGCATCTAAATTGGTGAATCATGCACCAAGATGTTGGTGCAAAGATAGACTAGAATATAAGTATATGGTATCGTGATTTGAACAATAAACTCGAAATTTTGTTGGCACTGGCAGGCGCAAGCGGCGGTTCAAGATAGGCAGCTAAAGGCCGGCCGCCATCAATCATGGAAGTTGTGACTTGTGATCAGCATCATGAAATTGCTTGGGTGAACTAGTCCCACTACACAATATCAGGAGTACACTTGTGCCTAACTTTGCCTTCTTTTGTCAATAAAGTCCCTCTATTCTCTAGTGCTAAGTGAATGGTCCTTGATATTAATTTGCTGGTTGATTTGGGATGGACAGGGTTTATTGAATAGTAATGCAAGAGGATGCAAATGATGATTAGTGAAATCAAAATGGAGTATTAATTAATACGAAAAAGAGGCCTCGATGAAATATGTCATTAATGAATAACATTTCCTGATCGAATTCGGAGATATACTCAACGATGAATATTTCGAATTCAATTTAAACAAAATAAAAATGGAAAAAGTAAATTACTTAAATTGGAGTAGACATGTGATGTCGAGTCCATGGCATGTTAGATATTGTTGGTGGGTTGATTCAACCAAATGCAGAGGCTGCTTTTTGAAGTTAATTCCAGATTGTATTTAAAACAACTTTCACTACTGACGTCGACAAGAATCAAATGTTGGTGCACAACAGTCGTTTTTATAAGTGAGAACATATTTGACTTGATATAGAAAAAATAGAGAATGTGACCTTAATAAGAGTAATACTCAAGCATATACTAAAGAGTTATTGAGAATTTAATTGACCTCTGCATCACATCAGTCTTCTTCAGTGTGCATCTCTGGTTATTTTAATTATTCATTGGCCCACCCACGGCCATTATATAGATAGATAAATGTATTTTCAAAAAATAAAAAAATAAAAATTGAATATAGCTTATAAATTGATTTTTGTATGGGATAAAATTTTACTTTAAACTCATCAAAATTCATTTATTTTGATAAAAAAAACTAAAATTTAAAAAGATCATAAGTATTTCGAATACCCAGAGAATGCATAGTAATTATCAAAGTAATTTTTTTTTCATTTATGAACGAAGAATATTAAGTTTAACACTTACTTACCATATATTGATATACTGTATATACCTTGCTCTCTTGACACTCATGGAGGACGACCGACAGACCGACACCAGACCGCAGACTTATTTTTCATCCACCATTTTACTTTTGTTGCCCAAAAAAAAAAAGTTAGAACGAGTCTTGTTCCAGTATATCACTATCTAGTGATAGTTGGTCGATTCTTCTATAGATTAATCGACAACATTTTAAAAGTCCCTAAAAGTGTTTGAAGCCAACCCTCTCAATAAACAAAAATTATTATCTTTTTTTCCGAACAAGATTAAATCTAAATTACTGAAAGTACTATCATCATGTACATTTGAGCTGTTCTATTGCCCAAGTTTCAATGGAAAGTAAAAATTTCTAATTTCTATTTTTGAAACTAACAACTAGTATGAGTAGTATCTTTAGCTGGATAGGAAAATGATTACATTAGCAATATGACAAAAATCACTACCTTGTGAGTCTGAGTTGTGAGATTGTCTTCATTTCATCATGAACATATAAAAGAATCTAATTTTCTATGGAGTAATATCAGAAAAAACAACTTATTCAAAATGAGTATAGATTTTAATATCAAAACAAAAAAATATTCAATTTAGAATTTTAATAAACGTACTAGTATTATTAGTAATTAGTAATTACATATAATCATCAAGTTAATTTTTTTTAGAAATATATCATCATTTTCGTTAGTAAGAAGAGTTATTAAGAAGGAATAATCACATGTAAGAAGTGAAAAACTTGGAACAATTTCCATTTGGAGCAATAACTGTCGACTCAATTTATACCGAACTTTTTACATTGTCTAATCATTACCATTCTGGTAACTGTTAACTATACGCACGGGTGCATCTGATCACAATCTGTTTCCTCACTCCCTCCCTTTCTCTCCCTCTCTCGATCGATCAATACATCATCATCGTTTTCAATTTCATCATTTCACAAAATCAACTCTCTGCATTTTTCAAACTATGACGGAGTCCAAGGATCCGAATACGGGTCCGAATACGGGTCCGATGATGATCCACCCTCGCCGGGAGCCATTCGAGCACGGTCTATTGCCAATTCAGAAACTCGTCTTTACCGACCCGACACAGGCCCTAGGATCGTTCAAGCAGAAGCTCGCCGAGACTCGCCGGGTAGATTCAACCACACTCTCTGAGTCGCTTCAGATCTCGGTCGACCATGCTCGCCTCATCCTCGAAACGCTCTCGTCGGTGCTCCACTCAGAGTCTGACCCGCTCGTCCGAGCTAAGCCTGATGAAATCGATGCTGTAGGAGCCGATGTCAGAGATCTGATTCTCTTTATCTATATTCAATCGTATAAAAGGCTTTTGCCCAGGAGTCACAAGGATTCTGCTGCCGTGGCCGACGTTTGGCCCTCCACGTCTGCATTCGACGGTTACTTATCGGCGCTGTCGCCGCTACAGGTACTGCATTTCGAATTATCTGTCGAATGCTAACTGAAAATTATTTAGCGATTCATTGCATTGCGTAGCTTCAGGTGTGCTAGAATGAACAAGTCTTCTGCGGCATTTCATGTGTTATAGGGGTTGAGTAATTGTGTTAATTTTGGTCTGTAACATCTGCTCGATTTAGTATATGATGATAGAAAATGCTACTTTTCTCTATAAAATTTTGGATTTTTTTTGTTGGGTCAGCTAGTATCAAAATTAGATTTTTTAGCCTTCGTATGAGCATTCCTAGTCTAGTCAAGAATCACTTTCTGGTAGTGAGGCATTGCTCGTTTTGGATAGGTTCTGCTATTCTCTTACTGCAAGTGTGACTGCCTTTTTTTGAGTTTTCGGATAATATAATTATGATTATGATAAACATATTAGAATGAATTTGTTTTGAGTTTGAGTTTGATATTAATTTATTGCAGCTGGTGCGTAGTAATAGTCGTCGGTTTATGCCATCACAAGCAGATGAAGAGGCTCATCAGTTATCCTACCTGCAAAAGCATCTGGATAATATTCTGTCCCTATTGGGAGAACCTGTCCAGAGTGAAGGCGAAGAATCTCTGGTTCGTGAACATTACTTTCTCATCATTTATCAACCATCCGAAGGTTGCTGATTTAACCCAAGTTTCTCGTGTAGCATTTGACAGCATATGTTAGGCTTAGGCTTTTCTGTTTTTCTGGATGTCTTAAGGATGCTTTATGTGGTTGAAGGAATGGGTGTTGTTTATTTTTATCTTCTTCTGCTCAGATTAATTTTGCTGCTTCATAATGTTTTAGGTTTTGACCATGGAAGGATTTGATCACCTTGGGTTTCTGTTCCAATTTGGTGACAAGGGATCTGAAGGAATTCCCTTAAGCCAAGCTGCTCCATTTTTTGCGAATTCAGATCCTGACATGCCTGCTGTTCCTGTCCCTGCTGTGCAAGTACATGATTGGATTGTACAGAACATAACCACTGCTCTGGAGCATCTCAGTGGTGTTTCTGCAAAAGAAAATGGGCCGTCGAGCGTCTCCGATCAGGACGTCGCCATGACCGATGCAGGTACTTGCTCAGCTAAGACCTCGACAACAAGCACCCGAGGTCCAAGTTTCATCGAGGGAATCTCTAAATCGTCTTGCATGAAACAAGCTTCTGATCTCAAAGGTTCTTCTGTAAAGGTAGCTTTGATATGTAAATACTACACATTTACCAAATGCATAAATCTTGCACTCTGTCCATATTATTCTTGTCTGAACATTCCTTTTGATTGTTTGGCCTATGTTTCACTTTGCTTTCTGAGCTGCTATTTTTCTCTTCGATTTTAATTTTAATGCCTATATCCTTCAGAGAATGTCTGATTCCATGTTTCATAACAGGTTCTTAATTGTCACGATTCTGTCATTTACGTCCTAGCACCATTGAGATATGCCACGGTCTATGGATGCTCTGACACTACTATAGTTCTTGGAGCGGTTGGCAAGGTAAGGACAAATATATTATTTTCATACAATTGGGAACTTTGGCATCTCCTAGTCAATTTAACTGAAGATACTTTCCCAACCCTTGGACCCAGAAGTAAAACCCTCAGAAGTTTTGATTCCCGTTCCTATATTTTATATTTTACTCTGACTCTTACAAATTATTGTTTTCATTGATTCGGAATTAATAGACCGTGTATGATGTAAGATGAATAATGTGATTCATCTTATATACAATAGGAACAAATTTGAGTTGTGGTTTTCAAACAGCTGATATACCCTTCTTTCTCTTTATTTTCAATGTTGTCTTCTCTTAAACCTTAGCCTTTGTCCTTTTATGCTGCCACGTAAAGTTTCGATCTCAGAGCGTGCTTCCAGGAAAAGAACCATGAAACTACTTCTACAACTAACAGCAACTTTGCACATTTTTTATTTTTGTTTTTTGTTCTTATGCCACAAGTGTCTCTGACAATTTTTGGCATTGCATTTAACTGATCAAGTTTTCGATCGTAGGCTGTCAGAGTTGAACATTGCGAGAGAGTTCATATTATTACAGCGGCAAAGCGAGTCTGCATTGCCAATTGCCGGGAGTGCCTATTCTTTTTAGGGGTAAATCAGCAACCTCTTGTTGTTGGTGATAATCATAAGCTGCAGGTGAGTTTTGTTGTTTGTCTTTTACATGCTAGTTGAAGTAAGTTTGGGGGAGCTTTGCTTATACTATTATGCATTATTTATATTTGTATTAGAAGAAGAAGATTTTACGAGACCTTACCTTATTAAGCCGTAAAGTTACGAATACATGCTTAAGGGCAACTTGTTCTTTTCGTGTGTTGCTTGAGTCCTTCTTGAGAGTGAAAATAAGTATTTTGAGTATGATAGTGACAATCAATTAGAAAGCACATCAGTATTTGATTATATTTAACATTCATCACGGCGTATATTGATTATGGTAAAAGGTTGTGCAAATTTTAAGGTTTAAACTTATATTATTGAGACTTCTAAAGTCCTTTCTCACAAACATCTACTCTACAGGTTGCGCCATTTAATACATACTACTCCAAATTGGAGGATAATTTGGCTGAAGTCGGCATTGACTCGACTATCAACAGATGGAATGAGCCATTGGCATTGGCAGCTGTCGATCTGCATGATTCCATATCTCATCCTGCTGGCGTCTCTGATGTTCAAGCTGAGTCAGCTGCACGCCTAGACCCTGACCAATTCACCAACTTTTTGGTATAGTACTTTTTCTGCTGAAATTTTTCTTCTACTTTGACATTTTGTTCTTTTCAATCAATGTTACTCCAATTTCTTTTTAACCTTTTTCACTTCAAAGTATCCATTTCTCAAAGAAAGAGCGCTTCTATTTTATTTTTTACAAAAAAACAAAAGTTAACTAAGAATCATCCAATCTACGGTTTCCCTTTCGACTTATTTGCACAAAACACGGAATTTTTTTTATGAGTAAGTTCAAAGTACACACAATACCCACACTTCATATTGTTTGAAAAGTAAGGAGTAGGTCTCAAACGACCAAACAAATGCACCCTTAATGTCTTTGTTGCTTGATACTCAGATTCCAAATTGGTATGGAGCGGAATCCTCTGGATCCACAAAAGACAACCCGTTCCAGCTGCCAGACGCATATATGACATCGCAACAGAAAAACGTAAGCCAGACTGTGAGATGCAACATTACACATTTACTTTTAGAGTATGCATGCTTAGTGGAGTTGTTGCTTGTAAGATGGCTGATTTATTAATTATTTTGTTAACAGCAAACTAACTTGGTTGAAATAAAGCAAATGCTTAAGGAGTTGCCGTTTGAAGAGAATCGGAAGCGGGAGTTATCCACTGCTCTTCATTTGTACTTCAAAGACTGGTTATATGGTAATGCTATCCTGACTTCATTGCCCAGTAACACATAATTTCCAGATACACGACCATTATGTTTTGGACATCCGAATTCATCATTTTCTGCCATGTCTAGAAATATCGCATATTCTATGCCAAGCTATGGCTCAAAATCATTTCTCTCAAAATTTTAAGTACCTTGTTGTTAGTGTTACGTTATCTGCTTTTGAAGAATTCTGATTGGGTTGTTCCAATGATGTGACAGCTTCTGGAAACATCCGTCAACTCTATTGCTTACAAGGCGACTAACACCATAACGAGAGATATGTTACAGAAGCAAAAGCAAGCTTTTTGGTGTTTTCTCTGTTTCAGGCCTCTCCGAGAGTTTTCATTGTTGCAGTTTGGCACAGTACAGCAGCTGATAAAATCAATCCCTCGTAACGTGAAATATTTCATCGATACACGGTATCCGATTAGGAATTATATTTACTATTCTCATTGTAACAATTTATTATTTTCTTCTTCTTTCGGGTAGAAAAAGAAAAGGGAAGAACGAGAATCTGATTCTAGTAGTAATGTCAGTCTCGTGATTTTTATTTTTATTTTCGTTTTCTTCCTCCATTTTTCTTTCTTTTTCACCCTTTCGTTGAATTTATTAATAGTGGGATTCCGGTTTCAACTTTGCTTTGTTATTTCCATTAGTGTAACAGCTTCACATTCGACATGATTTTATGTTTGCGTCCTATATTTTGATTATTAATCACAAAATTGTGTTGCTAAATAACGTAATATGCTAAATATCAAACATGCATATATTAGATCGGACATATAAAATTTTTCCATGCATATTATAGGAACTAAAATGTTGTCATGCATAGAATTTCTAAGTTCACTCATGCATAAAATTTATTCAGGCTTAACTCTGTTCATTAGAAAAATACGTGAGAAGCATGAAAACAAGCAGGAGGCAAGAAAGAATTAAAAGGGACAATTGTATTAATAAAGTAGGGTAAGAAAGGACTTCAGCAGGGAGATCCTATATTGCCGTTATTGTTTGTTCTGATAATGGAAGTTTTAACTCGGGTGCTATTGAATACTCCTGACAATTTTCGGTTTCATAGAGGATGTGAGTCTTTGAGATTGAATCATCTGTATTTTGCAGATGACTTATTTTTGTTTAGTATGGGAGATGAGGCTTCGGTGGTATGGATGAAGTCTCAGTTAGATCGGTTTCATGGTTATTCTGGTCTGCAAGTAAGTGATGAAAAAAGTTGCATTTACTTTAGTGGTGGTCATGTTGAAGAGAGCGAGAAGATATTGCATAGTTGTGGGTTTCGGATGGGAAGCTTGCCGGTAAAATACTTAGGTGTCCCGCTGATATTTACAAAACTAAAGAAAGAACACTGCTCTAATCTTGTTGAGCCGGTAGACACTTGATTGAGAGCCTGGGCAATAAAGCATTTGGCTTATGCTGGAAGGCAGTCATCGATGCGAAGTGTCGCTCTTTTCTTTGGACGGGTTTGGATTCGTCGAGGAAGAGTTTGGTGACTTGGAAATCAGTGTGTAAGCTGAAGTAGGAAGGAGGATTGGGTGTGCTGGATTTATAAGTATGGAATAGAGATGCGGTGAGTAAACAAGTGTGGGCTATTCTTGCTGAAAAGGAGTCGTTATGGGCTGTTTGGATCACTGAAACAAAATTGAGTAAGTTGAGTTTTTGGGGTATTAGAAAACCTCCACGTTTGAGTGTTGCGTGGGGAAATCTTTTAGATCTCCGATCTGATTTGAAGCGGTTTTATATGTATGAGCTTTGAATGGATAGTAAAGCATCTTTTTGGTTTGATCCTTGGGGAGGGGGGCTTTACATGATCAGTTTTCGGCAATTCGTTTTACTGATGCTGATATTGCAAAAGATTGCAAAGTGTACCAGGTACTTTCTGGAGATCAGTGGCAGCTGCCTGACCCAATAAGCCCAGACATTGTAGAAGCATGTGACTTGGTCAAATCGGTCCGAATCAACACGATGCCTGGTAAGATAATGTGGACAGCCAGCAAAACAAGTAATTTCTCAATCTCATATGCCTATGCAGCTTTACAGGTTAAATCCTCGATTGTGCGATGGATGAGATTAGTGTGGGGTAAAGGCCCTAGTCCACGACACAATTTTGTATGTTGGTTTGTAATTTTAAACCGATTAGCTGTTAAAGCAAGAATTTATAGGTGGAGAATGTGTGAAGACACTATTTGTCCTTGTGGTTATAGAGAGGAAACAAGGGACCATTTGTTAATAGAGTCATGGATTTTGCTAGTATAACAAGGGAGCTGAAACCGTGACTGTGGGAACTTGAATGGTGGTGTAGGAAGACGAAGGGGATATCACAGTTGGCTGTACTGAGACGGCATATCTTTTGTGCAACCATCTACTACATTTGGAAGGAGAAGAATTCTTGTGTTTAACCGTCAGCCGGTCAACTTTCGGAATGTGATTGGTGGCATAAGAGAGTCGATTTTGTGGTACTCGTCTTGTGTTACAAATACAAACTTTGATAGAATGATAGAGCAATGGCGTATTGTATAGTTTAGCGTCTTGATACATATTGGTTTTTGCATTGTATAAACTTGAATCCGGCGATTTGCCATGGTGAATAAAATTACTACTTACCAAAAAAAAAGTAGGGTGTTAAGCATAAAACCTCATCGAATTATGAAAATGGATTTGCAAATCAGGAAATACATTTTTTTTAAATAATCTGAGACGAATCGAGTTAAACTAAAACTTAGGATTATAATTTTTTTTTTCATTTCTAAACACGGTATTAAGGATTGATAGTCTTCTCTCTTTGATTGTAGGATTAACCCCAATAAGAAACCAGTGCTTGAGTTGGTAGTATTAAGAAACATGTAAAAGTACAAGAAACCGAATGTAAAAGATAGATTTCTAAAATGTATTTGTTTTTCAATCTTATTATGAGCTTACAATTACAAATACAGTACAACTAATAAATAAAGGTAAAAATAACCGTTTAGTCCCTGTTCGAAATGTTTTTGAACTGTTTCGTCTCTTGAAACATAAAGTTCACTCTTTCATCCCAACGTTTACGCAAATATGATATTGTTTGGTCATTTTATACTAACGGACGTTAAAAATTGCTGATCTTTCACTTCTAATTAATCATAGCATGACACATGTACATGACATGTAAATAAATCCACGTAGACTTTCTTACATGTTTTTGATTGAACCATGACTTAATCGAACCGATAATTCTGAAACCCCAAACTTATCAAATCTCATCCAAAGCCGAGACGCGCTTCCAGCATTCTTCTTTCCCT
This sequence comes from Rutidosis leptorrhynchoides, assembly GCF_046630445.1. Classification (NCBI taxonomy): domain Eukaryota; kingdom Viridiplantae; phylum Streptophyta; class Magnoliopsida; order Asterales; family Asteraceae; genus Rutidosis; species Rutidosis leptorrhynchoides. The sequence goes on along the minus strand of NW_027266365.1, from coordinate 17,851 downwards.
TCAATCCTACTGCTCCACCATTCAAAATAAATCCTAGCTTCTTCTATACTGGAACAAAGACCTATATCGTCGAATTTAATGTGTTCGAATTCAAATTCAAATTTTTTGGGTTTTATTTTCAATTCACATAAAACCCGGTTCGTGGCACGCTTGATGTTTATGTGGGTGAGGAAGCTATTTGGGTCTCTAGAAGATATCTTCGTGGGTCTATTTTAGTGTTATTCTGGGTGTTTTTTGTTCGTGCTTGATGTTGTTTGGATTGACAATTCATCTGGATTTGGCAAATTGTTTGGTGATTCGATTTCAAACCTAACGGAGAGCCACAAAGTAAGCTTTCTGCATTCATAATGAGTTTAAGAATAATGGAAATTGGTTCATGAAAATTTGGGGAAGAAGAAGACATAGAGCCACGAAGTAAGCTTTATCAAAGTCGTGCTCTTCTTCATGGCTTTCCAGCCCTTAGCTTCTTCTAATATCGAAACAACACTTGCCAAGATAAAATACAGATTAATAAGAACCCTACAACAATAATTAGAGCAATCCCAGCCGGAGAGCATCCTAATAACACTATTAATACAGATAATTGTCTCGTATTCAACTTGTAATACATAAGTCTTTTAAAACTCTATTCCTTTACCTACAGAATTGTATTCATATTAGGATTAAGAATCTATACTCATTTAGGATTAGGAATCTTAGTTATCTTTTCTATAAATATAGATTTGTACACAACAGTTCAATGATCACTTCATTCAATCAATAAAATCATCCTTCAATCACTTTACATGGTATCAGACTAATATCGATCCTAACACTCCCCAATCAACTTTTTTTGGAGAGTTGACTCAATCAATCATGGCTTCCTTTTCATAAGAGGTCTTTCAATTTTCAATTCCTTTAGAGAGTTGTCTTCAAATCATCATTCTTGGCATCCTTAAAGATGTCAAAGTCAATCGACATAAGAGAATAATATATAGTCTCTTCATGTTTCTCAACTTCATATGGAGATTTAGTTTTCTCCTCACTCATATCAATCAATTCAATATCAGTTCACTCAATATCACACTCCTCAATCACGAGTCTTTGTCAATGGAGTAATTTAAGCTCCAATCAAATTGTCCTTGTCTTTTTCGTTCGCATTCACAAAAGAATCCGGCATCATCAAATCAACAAACAAAAAGCTCGAGGAGAAAGCTGTCAAATCCACGATTGATTGTCATGGAGCCACTCAAGCTACAATCAAATTGTCAATGTCTTCCTCGTTCCGATTCAAGGTTCGAGCCAATCCTACAAATTCGCTACATCATGTTCCTTCTCAATCTCAACTCGCTGACTTGTTTACCAAGGCATTGGGTCAGGCTCCGTTTCACTCTTTATTCCTTTATTGTCCAATCTGAATGTTCGGCACATTCATCTTGCGGGGGGTAATACAGATAATTGTCTCCTATTCAACTTGTAATATATAAGTCTTTTAGAACTCTATTCCTTTACCTACAGAATTGTATTCATATTAGGATTAAGAATCTATACTCATATTAGGATTATGATTCTTAGTTATTTTTTCTATAAATATAGATTTGTACACAACAGTTCAATGATCACTTCATTCAATCAATAAAATCATCCTTCAATCACTTTACAACTATAACAAACCCATGGAAGGGATAGGTGTGGCGCTTGATTTTGTTGACGATCCCTCTCTCTCGACATATATAAATCGATTTCTGATTTGAAAATCCTAGATCTTTGTTTTAATAATTTAATTCACATCATAAAACGCTTTAATCAATTCTTGTTTTGATTGAACGAGTATATATTACTTTGAAGAGAGAATAAGATTTGATTTTTTTTTTGTTTTAAATTAGTAGAGTGAGGAACAGAAAAAATGGCTGATCAAAGCAGATTGGAAGGGAGCCAGCCTGTGGATTTATCCAAGCACCCATGAAAAATTTCGTATGTATGTTTATATGTATTAATTTGGGTTTGGAGAATGTCAATGAACTGGTAGTGAAGAGGTGTTTTTAATGAATTAATTAATGATGTTGGGGATTAAGTATCTTGATTGCTTATCAATTCAATTCCATTTTTAATTGGTTCGGCATGGTTTGTTCGGTTTAATCGATTTGGTTCGGTTCGATCCTTAAGCCGGGATAACAAGTCTAAATGGATTCTTTTTACAAGTCATGTGCACGTGTCACGCCATGATTGGTTAAAACTGACAGATCAACGATTTTTAACGTCTGTTAATGTAAAATGACCAAACAGTATCATATTTGCATAAATATCGGGACTAAAAAATGAACTTTATATTTCAAGGGACGAACAGTTCAAAAACGTTTCAAACAGGGACCAAACGGTTATTTTTGCCGATAAATAAATTTTGGATCCTTTTACTCAAAAGCTTATGGATGAACAAAATGTAATTCAAGCGATGACTGCATGTGTACGCACGAAATAGCTTAAGAATGGGATGAAAGTCTCATACATACCTCGAAACACTCTTAGCTAAAAGATGTTTTTATGCATCCCAATTTTCAAGTCTAAAACTGAGTAATAACATTTATGAAAGTTCGAAATGGAAAAATACAAGGAGGTATTATTCAAATACTCTTTTCGTGAGAACTCACGAAAGCATGTTATTGCAAGAAAAAGAAAATTACTGGAGATAATCATTACATCTCTGGAAACCGAAATACAGACAGTAGGAAATAGCCATCCCCGTTCTCCCATTCATGTGCAAATTGCAACATTTCCATATCAAAAAGATTAAAAATTTATTGTTCAGCAGGAGTTCTCTTCTTCGTGGTGTAGGGGTAGTACTCCTTGCCATTGTCAACCCTTGTCGTTTGACCTCCGGCATCGATCAAAGCAGACGTAACGGCAAGAGCTGCCCCAGCAGAAAGAGCAGATGAGATGCTTTTTCCTGTAAAGATGAAAGGCTTAGATAGAGGTCAAGTATTAAAGTAAGGATGCTTCTTGAGTTTCCTTTACTCTCAATGTTTTCACTTTAGAGTAGAATTTCCTCTAGAAAAACATTTTTCAAAACAACAAAATCTGAAATTTTTTCTCCTCTCTACTTTCTACTTTTGCTTATTCGGAAGAAGTTTTTTTATGAAAACGTTAAAAAAGCACAAAACAAGGCAATGCCGCCTCGAAGATTCATATGAATAGACACTATAGTATGGTATGTAGAAGAGCACAGATTGAGATAGCCTCTTTCAGAAGGAGGAGTCCAGAGGCAGCCACCTATAAATTCTAAGATAGCCACTATATAATAGTATAATACTAGTCCATCAAATGTATCTTGCCATTCAACCCTACAGTTAAGGGAAAGTATTTGGCCCTTTGAGCTAATTAATCAGATTCTAAGTCTACTAATCGTCAATATAAATAAACCATCTGCACTTCACAATGAGTCGAAAAATACACGACCTCTTCATGTTTATAACATTAACAATTTAAATGCAAAACACTATACCACTGGGAAGAAGAAATTGTCACCTTTATAACCAAGAATGGTTGAACCAGCAGCAAAAGCACCAACGGCGCCGTTAACGAAGTCCCTTTTCGTCCTATAATGCTCCACCAGTTGCTCAACACCAATGTAAACTCCTCCGATAGCGGCGAAAGTCAGTCCGTGGTTACCCATCATCTTCAGGGTCCTCAACAAACCAGGAAGTGCAACACTCCTTTCGACACGTGGCACATCATTCCATGTAGCAACGACAGTTCCCCAAATAGTTCCGGCCGCTAACCCCATTGTTGCGCCCTTGATTGTTTTCATCATTGGGGTATCGTCATCTTCCAAGTACCTGAGTTCTGCTGCATCTATGGGGTTCGTCGAGTCCATGGATTTCTTCTAGAAGGCACTGAAACAATAACAAATACATTGATCAGAATACAATTTTTTTTTCCTTCAGCATTTCTCGGATATACTCCGTATATTACAAATTCACCAACATTGATAAATAATGAGTAATACAGGAGGACACATGCCAATTCCACAGAAACCAAATTTCGATCTAAATCCATTAACAATGACCCAAGTCATTACTTGTTCTAATTATACAGCTTAAGCAAAGTAAACCCAATCATAGATTAAAAACGACAGCTGAAATCAGGTTCTAATCAAGGTTACGAACGGAAATCTACGAATAATGAGTCAGATCAAGTGATCGCTAGCTGGCCAATACAACCCTAAATTACTTAAATCGTCGATCAGACAACAGGTAAGCAAGCATCAAAGAGTGCTATTGATTAGAAAAACAGGGGAATTACCTTATTTTGATGGATAAATTTTGGTCGAAAGCGAGCGAGCTCTTGGAAATTGTCTCTGAGTCAGTTAAGCGAAGTGGATTTTGTAAATTTGTTTGGGATTTCATTTACATTCATGAGCTCTGCTCTCTCTGGTACTGAACGAGAGATAATACCCATATTGCCCTCGCTATTTTTTTTTTATTATTATTTTGTTTTACTTTTTGGGCTTACAAAATTGTTTCCATCAACCCACAAGGGCCCAATGAAACAATTAGACCCACAAGGGCTTAAAAAAATATATGGTAGAAAAAATTTTGGGCTCCAGACAGTGGTCTTTTTTGACTAGTGGTCGGGCCGGCCCGTGCAAAGTTAATTTAAATCGTAAAGTCAAAAGTGGTTGGTTGATTTGATCCGAATGGCTCATTTGAATGGTAGTATTGAATTGGTGGGATGTGGACCGGTTTTAGTTAGTATTCGGGGTAGTTTTACGAAAATAATAATTCGTTTGAAAAGTAATATTGAATTGATCGGATTAACGAATCAAATCCCTTTGAGCATAGTTAGAATCGCAGGTTTTGGGCATGGGATTCAAGTTTAGTTCATCGATATATCGGCCGATAACAAATACTTCAATGGAGGGAAAGAAGTGGACCAATGGGTCAAAAAGCCCGAAACATAGGGGACTCAAAAAGCCCAATGTAAGGCTCCTTTCACTGTCTGCTTGACTCGACTCATTTGAGTCATCAGCTACTCTGATTTACACCCGACTCGACAGAAAAGTAACAGAAAAAGGATTTTTCCGGGAATAGAAAATGCCTACGCCGGAGGACATTCGTCAGCTTCCCATCGACATAACCTTTGCTCGTCTTGGAGGTAATAAAGATCGGTAATAGCCGGCATCTCTTTCCCATTTCTGATTTCCACGTTTCACAGTTTTAGCTATTACTCGATTTTAATTTCGATTGATAATATAATGATTGGTGATCGCAGAATGGTTGGTTGATCGTAAGAGAATACCCTCTGATTGGAGGAAACGAGTGGCTGCGATTCGAGCCAAAATATCCAAAGAATTCTCGTCTCTCCCCAAAGATATCGATCCTTATTTTCAGACGCTAGACCCTGAAGGTGTTTGATTTCTACTTGTGGAGTTGGTTTTTAATAAATAGATAATTTAAATGACCGATATTGTTTACATCTGATTTATAACTTGTTTCTGGAAATTGTATTTTAGGTATTGGGTACTTAGAGGCAAAAAAGATTTATGATATTTTGCTGAAAACAACTCCGGAATCAAGGAACATATTCGGCCGGCTATCCGGTGCTTCGGTAAGGCAATTGATTCTCTCTTTGTTCATATAGTAGTGTATGCATGTAGCTGAGATGGTTATCGCTGTTGATTAATGCATTCAAATCATTTTAGGGTGCTTGGGAGGCAATTATCCGTGCCTTTGAGAAAGATCATATATATCTTGGTGAAGCTGCACAAATCATAATTCAGAATGTCAACTATGAAATGTAAGTGTGATGAGAAATTCTTTCTAATCTCAATAAATGTAGAACAATTATAATTTGTTGGGTGTCTTGGTATATGATACATTTCTTCAAAATGCAGCCCGTATCAGAAAAAACAGGTTCAGAAGATTCAGCAACAACTGGCAGAACTTGAGCGCAAGGAAGCTGACATAAAGCGAAGTGCAGCTCTGTCAGCAACAAAATATGTCGAGGCTTGCCAAGAACTTGGATTGCAGGTTATATGCATTCTACTACTCTATCTAGTTTTCCCTTCTTACACAAGTTTTATCTTTTAATACTTTTTCTTTATTTTTACAGGGGAACAATGTGAGGCTTGAACTTTTAGAGACTGCAAATTCTCTTCCAAGCACGTTTAGCAAGATCTTAGAAGTAATAAACAGTGAGTCTGTATCAGGAGCAATGGAGTATTATTCCAATTTTGTGCGGGATGCTCACACTGAGAAAGATGTAAGGAAGAATTAATGTTTAGTTTTTCCATCATATAACTGTTTCCAAAACATATGGTTAGTTTTAACGGTGCAGTTAAAGGTTGGGCATAGTTTCTCTGCACTGATTTAACATTTAAACCTATTGCAGAAGCCACCATCAACTGTCTTATTGAACCTGAAAGACATTCGTGAAAACCCACCATCTCTGAATGTTTCCGCAGCTTCTGAGATCCTTGATTCCTCAACTGTTAAACCAAGTCTCAGTGAGGCGAATGATGGGATAGGGAATATGGAAGCAGGTACATTTGACATTGACTGGGATATAACAGTCGATAGTGCTCAGATTGATTGGGACATTGGTACGGTGGAGGAAACAGAAGACTCTGGTAATGGTTTAGGTCCATATGAAATTGTTAATGCTAGTGATATCCCCCAGAATTCTTCCAGTGAAGATACCGTTCCTCCTGAGACATCTGCGTCTGAAATTGCTTGGGATGTTAGTGTTGAAACGCCTCAAGTTGATGTGATTGATGACGTGAGTAGTGTGCCAAATGTTGACCAGAACAATCAGAATAAAAGTTCTGCTGCCTTAACTCAAAACTCTCAAATCAAGGAAGATAGAAGTCAGCTTTTGGAAACAGAGTACCGGAACAAGATTCTTGATGATCTGTACGAGGTAGGTGCTATATTTTTGCAGTCCATAATACGTCTTTGCCTTTAGTATGAAACAGTTGGGTTCTGATGGTTGATTGATGCATACATGTTTTCAGATCAAGGCGTTTTTATTCCAGCGATTGGCAGAATTGAGGAATGTCGATACTTTGTCATTGCAAAATCAAGTCCAGTCAGTTGCTCCCTTGGTTCTACAGCAGTATGCTTCTGATGCGATCGAGAAAATGCTATCTGATATTTCTCAGGCTATTTCCTTGCTTACTAATAGGAAAACACGAGACCTGATCATGATTCTTAATTCCAAAAGGTGATTTAAGATCATTTAAGTTGGGTTTGACATTAACTGTTCGATTCTTCACCGTTTATACCTTTGTTCTTTGTGTCTTAAATATGAAGCATCTTATGTAGTCATTTCTTTGTTTATTACTATTATTGTTCTAATCTTTGTGGCTTGGGTTTTCAGATTTCTAGACAGACTAACAAGTCAATTGGAGGAGAAGAAACATCATGAGGTAAAGTTGAAAGAGGGTTTGAAGGATTTGGGTGCCAAACGTATGGAGCTTCAGAATTCTCTGTCTTCTTTTTGGCCAAAACAAGTAAGATTTTTGTGTTTTTCTTTTATATAATTTTAACTTTTAATAGCATTCCTGATTTTCTTCTTCTATTCAACTGTGCTATGCACTTTTTTTATGACTCGAGGATTATTGGAATCGCTGTATTATTAACAGAATGGAATAAAATTTCATTTGCAGGAAGCAGCTCTTGCTAGAACCAGAGAATTGAAGACTCTATGTGAGAGTAGTTTATCGTTGATGTTTGATGGAAGACCTGTTCATATAATTGGAGAAATCAATGCCTTGTTAAATGCTGGCATCACCGCTGCTTAAACGCTTGGGGTAATATAGGGAGGACAACTAAACGTACCTTTCGCTTGTCTATCAAAGGCCTTTTGTCTATTTTCTCATACATCAGAAATTAGGAGTTCCATATCCTAGAATTTATACATTGGGATTGTGTTGTTATTGTAAAAGCATGTTGTTTTAACTAACATTTAGAGGTCATCATCGAAAGATTATGTATGACAATTTCCATAGCAATGTTATATTCCAGGAGTTGTGGCTGTTGGTACTTTATCGATATCTTTTCGCTTTCTATTTACTATGATGAATGCATAGTTATCACTGTATGATAGCTGTAAAAAAATGATATATCCTCTCTAACAAGTCAGTTCTGTCTCGCAGTTGCTTTGTGGATTTGATTGCATTCTTCTGAGGATTAAATTAGTCACGGTTGGCGGCGTTTGCAAACCTCGATTTCAATACTCATTTTTAGATTTCAAATTGATATTGAAGAGTAGTTGGTTTTAATATTCATGGGTGAATCTATTTTCAATGTATCGGTGTTTGATTATATATGTCGATCTCAAAGTGTGAGATTATTTCCTGGATTTGGATGTACTATTGGGGTTTAATTCTAAGGTGTACATAAATAGTTTCTTCAAAGATTTATGTGTCATCATTTCCTTCATATGTGAAAAGAGGAAGAAGGATGAATCTAACTTCTTAAGGGAAAAGAGAATTGGAAATTTTTGTGCTCCGAACAAATTTCTCCATAAAATTTGCATGTAGATAGATGGTAACAGTAAAATATTGAGCTTTGTTTAAAAGTGAAAAAAATTCAATTTTCTATTTAGTCCCTAAATGTCTTGGTTATGCATAGTTTGATCCCTATATTTGTTTAATTGGTCAATTTACTCCTAAATACGGTTCAACAAATACAGTATGTAGCCTTTTGATCATTAATAGTGCTGGAGTCGAATAACATTGCATATCGTCAAGCATCTGAATTCAAAAATCAAATCTAGAAATAGCTCAAGTATGTTTAGGTCAATTACTAATTCTAAAGCGAAAGATTGGAAATACAAATCAAACTTAGTCTCGAAAAAATCAGTTTGTGGTACTAGTTATTATTTCTATCAGGCTGGAGAGCCAATGAATCCGGTGTAGGAAGAACGGAATGACCTTTCAAATGAGTCAGCTTCAGGACCATCACTCCCCATTTGTGACAGATGTGTCAGAGATCCGACCACTTGAGACATCGGCAGCCGGAATTTCTTCTCAGCCTGTCCAAGATAAAGTACATCAATTTTCGAGATTCGATAGAATCACAAAACAAAATAAAACAAAGTAAATGTAATCAATACTTAAATCTTCAAATTAATGTCTATATAGACATTGCATGCAATCTGGCTACCGTAAGCATTCTTGCTTAACAAATTAACCCAAATAAATTAATACCCTTTTTTTAGTTGCAAAGAATGCTACATAGGGACATGAATTTTCTTGAAATACCTGAATGCAGAACAAAACGACATCTGCAAATCTCGAGAGAGTCCTGGAACAGAGTGTGCTTTTAATGACAGGATCAACCATCTGCTCTAGGCACTCAGCATCATGAAGTCTTGATGAAGCCCATTTCACCAGAGATTTCTCTTGTCTAGTCCGAGAACTGCCTCAGTTAACAAAGAGCAAAAACATTACAAGAGAACATGTAAGGTTTGAAAGTGAGTACATCATTATCCTATGTCGTCTTTACCTGTCAAAGGGTTTCCTTCCAGTTAACAGCTCCAAAAGCAAAACTCCAAAAGCATAAATGTCACTCTTTATATTGTCAGCCTCATGCTGCCCATGTTCCGGTGAAACGTAGCCAAAGGCAGTGTCTTCAGACGCAATTTCAGAAGCCTGTTACCGATTTCAATGCAATATTAGATATATGCTTCTATTGCAGTCGAGAATTGGTATTTGTGAGAGTTTTTACCTTAAGTTTGGTAAGTGGTCTCAAGACTGCAATCCCACTGTCACAGATGTGAGGAACCATTACTTCATCAAGCAGGATGTTAGAAGCTTTTATGTTTCCATGGGCTACTGGGGCCGAGAACTTAGAGTGCATATAACTTCCATTTGTTAAAAAACAACATCAGAGTTGCATTCATCAAAGTATGAAAAGAAGAAGAAGAAGTCTGATATCCATTTAGATGATGAATTAAAAGAGTACTTACTCCAAAGCACGAGCGACATCAAGTGCAATATTGAGGCGGATTTCCCATGACAGTGGCTCGAGTGAACCGTTGTGCAGAACATCATTCAGAGACAAATTTCTGATGTATTCATAAACCAGGAGATGCTGGCCATGATCCATAGAATAGCCAACAAGCGGAACAATGTTGGGGTGCCTCAATCTGGATGCAGTCCAGACCACATCTAAGAATTGTTCTTCTTCTTGGAAAGAAAGAGACGCCAAGTTGATGATCTTCACAACCATGATCTAGCAAATAGGGAAATAGTTTGGACAATGTTCAGAGTTATAAACAATTTGATGATTTATGTAATTACAAAAATGTGCAAGTTAGAAGTGTACTTGGCCATCAGGGAACTCTGCCTTGTAAACAGGACCAAAAGAACCCTCTCCAATAAGATGTTCTTCGCTGAAGCTGTTTGTAGCCAGTTGAAGCTCTGCCACAGTATAAACTTTTGCACTTACTGGAGCTTTGGATTTCCTTGATGGACCAGAGAAACTTCGCCTCGACTTTTTTTCATCTCTGGTATGCTTTTGTTCATGCCTTGCATCATGGATAATAGAATTAATAAAGGTTCCTTGGGCCTCCTCTGGTGAATTAGAGTAATCTGCTATAATTGTTTAAAAATCCAGCATAGGACTCAGATTAAATCATGAAAAATACAGACAGTGCTTTAAAAAGAAAAATGCAGCATGAGAACTAAGATTATATCATCAACATTCAAATAATGAAGATTTCGCACCTCTTGTGGTACTAATTGGAAGAGAATTTAGAATGGCATTACTATTGTCTCCATGCTGATTCTTGGCCTTTCGGGCACTGGATTGATAGTGTACTATGGCGAATATCGCTGCAACAGCAGCAACAAGAACTAATGCACCGACCAAAGAAGCAATTCCCCCAGAGCCAATCTTTCTCTTCTTGTGTTTGGCAGCTGGGATAGAGGATGGATGGCTCTCAATGGCACTTGACTGAGTTCTTGGCGGGCCACTGATATTCCGATCAATAGGCACAGTTTCTGTAGGGAAATTCCATGGTGGGTAGTCTCCTCCAGTGTGAAACTTATTTCCTCCAATCCTGTTAGGAGCCAGAACTTCAATATTGGTATGATTACAGGCAGGTAATATGAAAATGCAGCAAAAAAAATGATCCGTAGTTACCATAAATTTGCTATATACTGAAAATTATTAGGAAGAACACCGCTGAAATTATTCTCTTGGATGTTTCTGCAAGATGTCATGTGACTGTGAGTAAAGCTTGGTTAAAAATATGTCCAGGAAAGAAAGAACTATATATAGAAAATCATACAGATCATATAGGGGAAGATTAGACAAGTAGTCTACAGAGCCGGTAAATTTGTTGTTTTGCAAGAATCTGCAGGACATGAAAAGGAAAATTTCTCTAGGTCGATTCAAACGACAATGAAGAAATATGACTAGATGTAAAAAGAGGAGTCAAGGTTGATATCAACTCACAGTCTACCAAGACTTGATAGAGATAGAAAACAGCTTGGCAAATCACCCGAGAAGCTGTTAAAAGACAAGTCTCTGCAAAAATCCAACATATTTCAGTTAGGATCTTGACTTAATCATACATGATCAAGTAATATTAATCTGGAATACAAGTTGAGGTTATGCAGATGAACAAAGAAGAGAGTTTTCAGTCCAATAGATATACATACATCTCCTTTAGATTTGGTAAGCCAGAAAAAATATCACCGATGGGTCCAGACAACTCATTATGACTCAGATTTCTGCAGAATTCAATTTGGGGGCTCAATGATGTAAAAACACATAGAATATCCATTAAAAAGACGTCAAGTATAGACAAACATACAGGATTCGAATATGTTTTAAGAGAGACAATGAGTGAGGAATGCTTTGGCTCAAGTTGTTGAATGCCAAATTTCTGCAATTAGGACAAAAAACAGAAGAATCAAAATTTCTCAGGTTCAATGGCAACGCATAACATATGGAATCAATCACCACCACATGTCTAGGAATCATACATGTGAGTGGCATTCAATGGCAACGTATTTGGAATGTCACCCTGGATTCTATTGCAGCTAAGATCCCTGATCAAACAAAGCAATTAAATAAACTGATGTAACATGCTAACATTTATAAATTCTGTGACATGAAAAAACCAGTCACTTACAGATGTTTTAAGCTCTGGAAATCAGAGAGATGGTATCCGAGAGATCCAGTCAGGTTTAGTCCACGAAGTGTTCTGCAAAATGCCATGCATCGCACACAAACACAGTTAAGTTTCCGAACAATGACATGCCATGCATTGCATCAAAAACTCAGGATCTGAAATTGACAAATAATTTATTACTAACATGTATATTACAGAGGATCCAGCGCATGAAACTCCTTCCCAAGACTCGCCGCACGGATCGACACCAGCATCTAATCTCCATCCTTTTAGCTCTACCGGTTTGTTCAATGCTTTATACAGTTCTTTAAGAGCCGAGACTGCAAAAGTGATAAAAAAAAAAAAGTAGTCGCACTAGCATTCAAGACAATAGTTCAACGTAAAAGTAATAATCAATAAATCCAGCAAAATCAATTAATTTCAATGAGCACGAACTGATTGGCTAATGAGAAAAATTGAACTACACGAGAACAAAAGGATTCATGAGAAAATTGGAGCTATTGACGATTCTTATTAGCTTCTTTCTATTTCAAATAAAAAAAAACAGAGTAAATGCGTAATAATCATATGTTACTCATGCGTAGAAGAAGAACATTTGTGCGAAAGCGAACGCAAATAAAAAATCAAGATCGTTAACTTACCGTCTAAAGGATCGGTGAGAGCTACAGACTCAGAAGCAATCATTAGAACGAAGAAACTGACGGTGCAGCAGACGTACAACCAGCGATTTTCCATGTTCTCGGGAAGATCGTCGTCCTGAAAAAGAAAGAGCACGAACGAGAAAACAACAGTCAATTGAAGTCACGAACGTGAAAACAACAGTCAATTGAAGTCGAATCAGATGAAAATACTACTTCGAAGATGAAGGAAAGAGTAAAGTAACCTGTTTGGTGACCGATAAAGTGAAGGAAGATGAATGAAATTGGGGGAAAATCTCTGCAAATAATCGGAGACGAAAGAAATGAACACAACAAAATTGCTCGTAACTCACTGAGCTTTGTTTATGTCGATTTGCATTCTACAAACGACGTCGCACTTTGTTTATGTCAAGAGTGGGAGGAGGGAAATCAGCGTGTTTGATCATGCACTAACCAACTACAAATACCATATTATTAGCTTTGGCGGGTTCCACGTCAGCAGGATTATTGGACTTAAGAAGTCAAACCTAGACTGGAAATGGTCAACCCAATTTCGATGAATCGAAATGAAACAGTAGGCTAGATCGATTTAATCGATCAATTAGTTATAAATCAGTTTAATATACTGAAATTGATCTTTTGTGAGGAAAGATACTCCGAATCCGCTCAAATTTGGCCGAACCGAAACCAACGGAACTGGACCAAATCGATTGATGACGGTCCAAATTTTAAATCAAAATTATTTTTCTGCTTTTGTCTTTCTCCGCTTCTTCTCTCATCACAAATGACGGAATCCATGAATGGAGGAAGAGAACATGAAGATGATTACATGGGAGACCTCTCTCTGTTTCTTCCTCCTGAAGAACCATCCACAACATCAAAGCTCTCTAAATCCTCCTCCAAAAAGGTAAAATTTCTCTTACAATTTTATTTAGTTTTCGATGCAGCAAACCCTAAAACTTACTTATGATTACTGATATTAGAGACTTCGAAACACATGATTTCGGAAAAGTAATTTTAAGAATGCTAGCTAGTTCTATAAATTGTTCTGGTGTTCTGGGAGCTTAGAAGGGTTGATTATGCTGTTTTCTACAGACCCCAAATGATAAAACCACAGTGGCCGAGTCCTCGAAAAAGAAATTCAAGGCGATGAATTGGCAGGAAAGGCGTAAAATTGAAAGAGAGAGGAAGCAACAAGAAGAGGATGGGAAAACCTTAGTTAGTATAGAGGCACCAATTTCACAATCTAACATTGGGTTTAAATTGTTAAAGCAAATGGGTTACACACCTGGTACAGCACTCGGAAAGGACGGATTGGGACTGGTTGAGCCAGTGGGGCTCGATATTAGACGATCTCGAGCTGGGATTGGACGAGAAGATCATGTGAAAGAGAAAATGAAAAGAGTTGAGATTGAAGCTCATCACATGAGGAGGAAGGAAGAGGATTTGATGGAAGATTTCGGGTCTCGGCAGAAGTTGCAATGGAGAAATCGGAGAATCGTTGTGAATTTCAGGAAGGCAAAGGCAGCTCTTGACCAACTAGAGAACAGGGAAATAGTGGTAGAGAAGGAGGAGGACGAGGACGGTGGAAAAGAGGAAGAGGAAGAAGAAGAAGAGATAACCGAAGAGGTATGTGTTCTTACAAAGTTAGTGTTGTTATAGTATGTATTCACTAATATATGTTAAGAGTAAGATAGCTTTGAACCGTGAACCTTCAAATTGGAACACCATGGATTGAGCTCCCTTTAGATAGAAAAATGTATACAATGCTACTGACATTATAAAGACATTACCCTTTATTGTGAGCTATGAAAATGTATACAATGCTGATAGGTGTTTTTTTTATCTCTCACCCTTCAATATAGACAAATGCTGGATAAAGGTCATAAAACAAATGCCCATCAGAAGTGTCTTCAGTTATGTATAGACCTATGGCTTGTTTCTATGTATAATACTCCGTACTATTTAAGCGTAAGTCGACCTCTAGTCCTCTACTGGAAAAATGGCCATATGGGTGTTTAATTTAAGCACTGATCTCATTGGTGTATATATCAAGTAAACTATAAATATAGCAGAGTCACATTTGTCAGTGTTGTATGCATGTCAGAAAGACAGAAACTGCTATTTTTCTCTACAGGTTATTCCTTCATAATGAGAAGATTGTTTTGTTTCGTTTTTTTGGATTGTGGAAGTTCCTAACAAAATTGCACCATGGTTTTGGAGCAGGATTTGCAGGACATATTAATGAAGCTCAGAGACGAGCATCTATATTGTCTGTTTTGTGGATTTCAGGTAAGTTGCTTCTATTCTGTGACATAACTCAATAACAACATCATAGTGGTCGGAGCATAACACTAAATTCCCTAACTAATTTCAGTACGAATCAAAGGAAGCAATTTCATCCAACTGCCCCGGATTAAATGAAGATGATCACTAGATAGAGATGACGACTGAAGACCTCTTTCTCAAGCTATGCGCCACCTCATCATATTGTTTGTTTAGTGGTGGAAAAGAATAGAGTCCAGAAGTATCGTAGATCCTCTAACGAACTGAATACTGAAGTAGTAGAATCAGATTTAAGGAATTCTAGGTCTGATATAAATGTAATCTAACAATTCAAGGTCTGATATAAATGTAATCGAACAATTCATATGAACTTCATAAAGAGGTAATAATGTGGGAAGCAATTCATACCGACATCCTTGTTTCCATATTTCAACGTCTGACTTTTCTCGAGATATTATTAATGTTGGCATTGTGTGCAAGTCATGGAAACAAGCTGCAGATTTGTTAGGTAAAGTAATTATTCCTCTGGACATCCCATGGCTGACTGTTGGCCAAACGGTTATCGGGGTAGAATTTCATCTTAGAATCATAGCGTCCATGTTCCATAGATGTGGGGAGGACTGCCTTTTAAAAAAATATTGTTTAAGTAGGAATAGATTAGTATTCTTGAATTACTATTATTATCAGAGGGTGGAAAGGGATGGACCCATTCTACTTCATGAATCTGCTTATGAAGTTACCTTCTTGAACAAGTTACCGTGTCTGAGCTAACTTGTAGCTCAGGGAAGACGACCAGCCACGAAGTGGCGAATTATATACAGAGGATCATTGCTTCAATTCTGGCTTATGAGTGCACTAATTTTACGAGGAAAGATAAATACAAGGCACTTGCTGGAAATGATGGGACTGTGGTTGAAAAGCCTTTAACAAAGCCAATAAATTAATGGGATTCTAATTTTAAGTTAAATAATTACACCTTTTCATTTTATACTCATGACGTGTTGATATCTATTTCCTTTTTCTTTTGTTTTTTTTTGTTTTTTTTTTTTTTAATTTGTATGATTTCCTGGAAAAAATGAAGCATCCAATTAAGGGAATGAAGGATCCATCATTGCATAATTAAAATTTGATAGGGCTAGGAAGGTCAAATAATGTAACATGAAGGACTGAAAGTGTACTTTCTTGCTTTCCCTTTTCGTGATGCAGGCAATTTCCCCGAGTTGTAGGCTTGTTGATAATTTCCCTCAGGTATAGGGTTGTTGAGCGAGTTGTAGGTTTGTTGAGATATTTTAGCGAGTTGTAGGCTTGTTGAGCTTTTTTGCTTTTAGCGAGTTGTTGTTGAATTTTGAGCGCTTTAAGCGAGTTGTAGGCTTGTTGAATTGTGAGTGCTTTGAGGATTCAGCAAGTTTTAGGCTTGTTGAGTGCTTTGAGCGAGTTGTAGGTTTGTTGAGCGTTTATAGCGTTGTAAGCTTGTTGAATTGTGAGCGATTTAGGTTTGGGCGAGTTCTAGTATTGTTGAGAGCTTTATAGAGTTGTTGAGAGATTTTAGCAAGTTGTAGTTTTGTTGACTGGTGAGCGTTTTGAGCGAGTTTTAGGCTTGTTGAGCGTTTTTGCTTTTATGTAGGCTTGTTGACTGTGAAGTGCGCTTTTCTTTTAGCGAGCTGTAGAATTGTTGAGTCTTAAGCACTTTGAGCGAGTACGTTGTAGGTTTGTTGCGTGATGGTTCATGATTGAATCGGCCAGTATAGTTTTTTCATGTTGTATAGTATATCGTTATATTGTGTTCAATATCATCTATGGATTGTTCGTGTGTAAGATCAATTGTTATTGTTATTGGACTGGTTAAGAAAAAATAGTTGGAGAAATGCAAATGAACCGGTTTGACTACGAACCGGATCGATCAATATACTAGGCCATGCTTATTAAATCGACGCCAAAGGTGTTGTTGGGGTAGAAGTAACCCGACCATTTTGTCAAAAGTGTGAATGATCTTATCACTGCACTATGTATCCAAAAATTTCAAAAGTTGGTATATAGAACACGTGTTCCTAGTCAGCAACCTTTTTGTGATGTTGAAACGAAAATAAATCATGGTTCAACGTACAAAATCCGCAAATGGAATACCATAATATTGAAAATAATATCATATGGATTTGATTGTGATAGTCACATGTTATATGTTAACAAAAATTTACACGACAGGGTACGTAGTTCTATGAATTAGTTCTATGAATTTGTTGCTATTAATTACTTCCTCCGTCCCAAAATAAATGCAAATTTTTCAATGTAAATTATATGTAAAAATTTGCATCTATTTTGAGACGGAGGTAATAGTTCTCAAACAACAGGGTAGTTCTCAAACAAAATGCAAGTTCACGTCAAGGAAAATGGATTGAGATTTTCATTTAACAAAGCTTTGAAAACAAGTTTAACTACCATACATTTTCAAACTTAAAATAAAGGAAGCTAAGCTAAACTAATCAAGTAGAACAAGCTCTTCGTCTTCCGCCAAATTAAACAAAAGGAAGGTAGCCGCTAAACTAAACCTTCGTCCCAAAATATTTCTCATTGTTTATATGCATTTTGCATAGGAAAAATGACATATATTTCACATACATAAATCATATGTCATATAGATGTTTGCTAAACGTAGAATTAAGCATAGGACTGATATACTGATTGTATCTAACATATTCTAGGATTCCGATTCAGTAAACAGTTGGTGTCAAAATTTTGGAAGTAGAGAGTGGGAGATAATCTGCTTGGTTATATTTTCTACAGCCATTATTTTTTAAGCATTTTTC